>NC_086325.1:125534452-125811952 GCF_036172605.1 Pelobates fuscus
ATACGTCTAGATGCGGGAAGCTGGCTTCTAGGAAGATTCAATAAAAGTGATGAGTAAATTCTTGGAGTAAAATTTTGAAGAAGTCCCACTGGTTCAGAGGATTAGCAAATATGTCGGGTAAAATGCTTGTTGGTTAGTTCGGACGAATGTCTCGCGAGCCTTGCCGTTGTGGAGTGCCTTCCGTTGGAAGTTTACTCAGCCTCTGTCCAGGAGACTGAAATCTCTGGTCAGTGCGTCTCTTCCTGGCAGGCGTGAGCCATCTCTGTCGCTGGGATTGAGGTAATGAGTCTTGATTAGGCGGTGGATTATTCCAGTCCACAACTGACAGGTTCGGGAGGTCTAGTGCCCGGAGAAAAGGAGGTATATCTAAGAATGTCGTGATAGAATGTATAGTGCCTTTCATTGAAACGATCAGGGCGAAAGGGAAACCCCATCGGTACCTTATGTTGCGTTGTCTTAGTAACTCTGTAATGGGTTTAAGAGCTCTTCTCGCTTGAAGAGTGTACCAAGATAAATCTGGAAATATTTGGATTGGATTGTTATGGAAGAGTAGCGGCTGATTTGTCTCTCTCAGGGCTTTCACTATATTTTCTTTTACACTGAAATAGTGTAACCTGCATATGATATCCCTTGAGGCTTCTTGCGATGTGCCTCTCGGTCGAAGCGATCTGTGAGCTCTGTCTAATAAAATAACATTATCCGTAGAGTTACCTAGTATTAAGTTGAAGAGTTCTGTAAGAAGCATAGTTATATTTTCTCCTTGGGATTCCGGTATGCCTCTGATCCGCAGATTATTCCTGCGGCCTCTATTGTCGAGGTCGTCGATATGGCGCTGTGATGATGTCCAGTTTAAGATTTGGGCATCTAATGTTGTCGCTATGTTCCTGATTTGTGCCTGTAATATGTATTTTTCTTCTTCTCGGTCTGGGACCCTTAAATTCAGTTGCTGGACATCTGTGCCCATTTCCTCCATTTTAGATTGGAAGGAGGTTTCCATTTTATTCAGCATGAGTTGGATGTCCGTCTTGGATAGTAAGTTTTTAATCATTTGTCGTATGTCTGTTTCGTCTCGTTTATCCATATGCTGTGAGTTTTCTGAATAGCAAGGGCTGTGTGGCTGTGAATCTGAGGTGGAATCCATATCTAGGATACTCGAGGCCGCAGCCGCGGCCTCGGGTGATCGATCAGGATTTTCCTTAAAGTATCGGGTTAAGGATCTTGATTTTGCTGTTGGTGTCTTCCCCGGTTGTCCTTGGGGATTCAAGTGTTTATTGGGGTTACCCATTGTTTGTTAAAGTCTCCGATTGCTGTGGATTGTATGCGAGTCTGAGGCAGCGAGTTTAATGTGCGTCCATTAAGTTTGGCTGTCGGCCACGCCCCTTGTGTTGCATGTTTTAAAGAGGAAATAATGTCATACATTACACCTCTTATACTCTATACTGCATTGTGATTGGTTCTCAGTTATGTCACTCTTTTCTTTGCTGCTATGGAGTTAGTAAAGAAAGATTATGCAAAATACTCACCTCCTGTCATTATTAAAATTAAGATTATCTGTACACTAAAGCTAGCATAATCTTCAATTGTCATACTTTATTGAAGATTTGGGAGAAATCTTTAATACAGGGAGTGCAGAATTATTAGGCAAATGAGTATTTTGACCACATCATCCTCTTTATGCATGTAGTCTTACTCCAAGCTGTATAGGCTCGAAAGCCTACTACCAATTAAGCATATTAGGTGATGTGCATCTCTGTAATGAGAAGGGGTGTGGTCTAATGACATCAACACCCTATATCAGGTGTGCATAATTATTAGGCAACTTCCTTTCCTTTGGCAAAATGGGTCAAAAGAAGGACTTGACAGGCTCAGAAAAGTAAAAAATAGTGAGATATCTTGCAGAGGGATGCAGTACTCTTAAAATTGCAAAGCTTCTGAAGCGTGATCATCGAACAATCAAGCGTTTCATTCAAAATAGTCAACAGGGTCGCAAGAAGCGTGTGGAAAAACCAAGGCGCAAAATAACTGCCCATGAACTGAGAAAAGTCAAGCGTGCAGCTGCCAAGATGCCACTTGCCACCAGTTTGGCCATATTTCAGAGCTGCAACATCACTGGAGTGCCCAAAAGCACAAGGTGTGCAATACTCAGAGACATGGCCAAGGTAAGAAAGGCTGAAAGACTACCACCACTGAACAAGACACACAAGCTGAAACGTCAAGACTGGGCCAAGAAATATCTCAAGACTGATTTTTCTAAGGTTTTATGGACTGATGAAATGAGAGTGAGTCTTGATGGGCCAGATGGATGGGCCCGTGGCTGGATTGGTAAAGGGCAGAAAGCTCCAGTCCGACTCAGACGCCAGCAAGGTGGAGGTGGAGTACTGGTTTGGGCTGGTATCATCAAAGATGAGCTTGTGAGGCCTTTTCGGGTTGAGGATGGAGTCAAGCTCAACTCCCAGTCCTACTGCCAGTTTCTGGAAGACACCTTCTTCAAGCAGTGGTACAGGAAGAAGTCTGCATCCTTCAAGAAAAACATGATTTTCATGCAGGACAATGCTCCATCACAAGCGTCCAAGTACTCCACAGCGTGGCTGGCAAGAAAGGGTATAAAAGAAGAAAATCTAATGACATGGCCTCCTTGTTCACCTGATCTGAACCCCATTGAGAACCTGTGGTCCATCATCAAATGTGAGATTTACAAGGAGGGAAAACAGTACACCTCTCTGAACAGTGTCTGGGAGGCTGTGGTTGCTTCTGCACGCAATGTTGATGGTGAACAGATCAAAACACTGACAGAATCCATGGATGGCAGGCTTTTGAGTGTCCTTGCAAAGAAAGGTGGCTATAGTGGTCACTGATTTGTTTTTGTTTTGTTTTTGAATGTCAGAAATGTATATTTGTGAATGTTGAGATGTTATATTGGTTTCACTGGTAAAAATAAATAATTGAAATGGGTATATATTTGTTTTTTGTTAAGTTGCCTAATAATTATGCACAGTAATAGTCACCTGCACACACAGATATCCCCCTAAAATAGCTCAAACTAAAAACAAACTAAAAACTACTTCCAAAAATATTCAGCTTTGATATTAATGAGTTTTTGGGGTTCATTGAGAACATGGTTGTTGTTCAATAATAAAATTAATCCTCAAAAATACAACTTGCCTAATAATTCTGCACTCCCTGTACATTGTGTGTGTGTTTCACCCCAGCACATTGTTGTTTTTATCACTTGAGGTGGGGTGTAACTTTTATAAGTTTAGTTATACTGCTACCTTTTAAGCAGACTTTTTTTTTATACTTTTTGCGCTGGCTGGCAAGCAAGTGCTAGACAGCTATCAAATTGTTAACTCTCGTGTCGCCAAAAGTTGTTAAATATTTGCCGGTAGCAGCCAGAGGGCCATAGACAATAACGGTTGACCACAATTTTGAAAATTAATGACATTTTTTTTACAGAATTTCAACATTTTCCTAACTAAAAAAAAATAAGAAAATGAATGTATTTTTTTTTTTTTTTTATATATATATAAGCACATTCTAATACTTATCTCAGTAAAGCTTCATACTCTTTCATGATGGGCACATGAAAAAGTGTCAGTGTCTGCAATTGCTGATGGCAAAGAGGTAAAGGTTAATTAACACTGACTAGCTCAACTCCAGTTACACTTTAAAACAAAACAATTTTAAATATAGATTTATATAAATTTCTCACTTTTTCCATCTACCTTAATGGCGCCAGTTGATATCTGAATTTCATGAAGTTTCCTCATTGTTCCATCTCTGTCCACAAAATAAGATGATGCCAGATGATACAGAGACTCCATACTTTGATTTTCACTGCCTGAATGTCTGTCTAGGCGACTTTTGTCCATGTACATAGTCAGTGCTTCCTCACCTATATGGAGTCAAAAGCAAGGGTATCAAACCCAAGAAGATTTTAAATAATTTGAGGAAAAAGGTGGATATGAAATTCCATGTCACTGAAGTGTAAACAATTAGATGAGCAAAAAAAAACATTTTGTGTCATATAGATTGTTTTCTTCAGGGTAATGGAACATTCCCACTGTCAATGTTCCTCACTATACACATTACAAACCATATGAACAAAGGAAGGTGTTATTTTAAAATTATAGCTATGAGTAAAAAATATGAAATAAAATATAGCTGTAAATCAGAGCGCAAAAACATTAATTTGACATATTTAAGACAAGTAAGGGCACCAAAAACAGGTTACAAATCTAAATCCTAAAATAAATATAATTCAAATTCCTGAATTCACAAGTGTACACCTAATCACAAATAGTGGTAATAATAAAATTATTAAAGGATCACGATAGTGTCAGCAAAACAAAAAAAAGTGGTTTTCCTGACACTAAAGTGCCCTGAGGGTGCCCCCACCCTCAGGGTCCCCCTCCTGGGGCGCTGAAGGGGTTTAAACCCCTTCAGCAGTTTATCATAATCCAGCACTGCTTATCTCTCCTCCCCCATCGACATCAGCTCCCCTATCTGACGTCAGCAGGGCCGAAAGTGCATGCGTGGCTGTGCCGTCCGGCATTCAAAGTGTCAATAGGAAAGCATTTCTCAATGTTTTCCTATGGACGCTCTGCGTGATGGAGGCATAATATGCCTCCAGCATCGCAGATGCGCCTCTAGTGGCTGTCCGGAAGACAGACACTATAGGCTGTCTTCACCCTGCAATGTAAAGGGACACTATAGTCACCCAGACCACTTCAGCTCAATGAAGTGGTCTGGCTGCCAGGTCCCTGAGGTTTTAACCCTTCAGATGCAAACATAGCAGTTTAAAACCGCAGGGACCTGGCAGCCAGACCACTTCATTGAGCTGAAGTGGTCTGGGTGACTATAGTGTCCATTTAAATAAAAACCCTAGGGCAGTTGCATCAAAAATAAATAAAAAATAAGAAGTCTACATTCACTAACAGGGTCTCCTGTTTCCCCCATAAATACTTAACCACTGATACCCCATCTACTCCTATCCTTGTTTCTCCCTATAACCTCCAACATATTATTCATGTTGTATACACACTTGCATGTTTTTTATGACATTGCATACATTCATAGGCGTGCGCAGCCTATTGCATTAGGGTGTGCACCCTAAAGCACAAACACACGCCGCATGTATATGTATATATATATATATATATATATATATATATATATATATATATACACACACACACACACATATATACATACACTGCTGTGTGTGTGTGTGTGTGTGTGCTGTTAGTGTGCTGTGTGAGGGTGGTGTGTGTAAGGGTGCTGCTGTGTGTGTGTGTGTGAGGGTGCTGTTTGTGTGTGAGGGTGTTTGTGTGTGTGTGTTAGGGTCCTGTTAGTGTGCTGTGTGAGGGTGCTGTTTGTGTGATGTGTGTGGATGTCATGTATTTCTGAGGGTGCTGTTTGTGTGTGTGTGTTTGCGAGGGTGTTGTTAGTGTGCTGTGTGTGAGGGTGTTGTGTGTTTGTAAAGGTGCTGTGTGTGTTTGTGAGGGTGCGGTTAGTGTACTGTGTGTGTGAGGGTGCTGTATGTGTACTGTATGTGTGTGGGTGCTGTTTGGGTGCTGTGTGTGTGTGAGGGTGCTGTTTGTGTGAGAGTGCTGTATGTCTGTAGGTGCTTTTTGTGTGTGGGTGCTGTATGTGTGTGTGTGTGCTGTATGTTTGGACAGATTGTGGAGGTGGGGGCAGATTAGTAAATATCCCCCCTCCCTTCTTACCTTATGTAGGGAGGGGGGATCCTTGCTGCCATGTGCCATCCCTGGTGGTCCAGTGGAGAGTGAACTCTAGCCTGCGGGGCTAGAGTTAACTCTCGTGAGATCTGAGCGTTGCCGCGGCAACACTCAGATCTCGCCAGAGGAACCTGGCAGAGCTGCTGTCTAGAGCTCCCCGGGTCCTCTCCTGCCTCCCTTCATGCTGCTGTGGGTCGGTGAGGTAGATCTTTGATCTCCCCGCCGGCCCATGGAGGCTTAGAGCAGAGCCGACACTCAGCGCCGGTTCTGTGTGAGCTGACAGGGGAGAATAAAGTCCTGGGGAAAAAAGTGTGGGAGCCAAGATTCCCACCCCCCCAAAAAAATAATATACACTCCAGTGTGTGTATGTATATATGTGTGTGTGTGTGTATATATATATATATATATATATATATATATATATATATATATATATATATATACACACTGACACGCATACTCAAACACACACACATACACTCACAGACACACACACACTCATGCATTCATAGACACACACATTCACAGACACACTCATACATTCACAGACACACATATTCACATACACTGACACACATACACATTCACAGACACACATTCACAGACACACACACACACACACACATTCACAGACACACACATATTCACATACACATTCACACACACACACATTCACAGACACACACACACATGCATTCACACACACACACACACACACACACACACGCATTCACACACACACACACACACACACATTCAAATACACATACACACACACACAGACACACACACATACACAGTCAAAGACACACACACACACAAACACAGTCACAGACACACACACAGACATTATTATTTTTTTAATTAAAAAAAATGTCCACCCAGCCTCCCTACCTGGAGTGCTGTAGTGGACTTGTCCCTGGGGTCCAGTGGGTCGGGCGGCTCTCTCAATATCAGCCGCGGCGAGGGAGCTGTGAGCTCTCTGCTTGCTCTCGCCGCGCAGGCTGTCTGCTGTAGCTGGGAGCCGGAATATGACGTCATATTCCGGCTCCCAGCATCAGCAAGCAGCGCGCGGCGAGAGGGAGCAGAGAGCTCACAGCTCCCTCGCCGCGGCTGATATTGAGAGAGCCGCCCGGGGGGGACATGGGGGGAGGAAGGGGGCGCGGAGTGCCTGCAGGAACAGCGTTCCTGCACAAAAAAAGTGCAGGAACTCTGTTCCTGCAGGACTCAATCCATAGGCGTGCCGCGGGGATTAGGGTGTGCCCAGGCACACCCGGCACACCCCGTGCGCACGCCTATGCATACATTGCTGTGTTTGGGCAGCAGAAAGATTGCTGGTAGAGGGACAGGGACACAACAGACAGTAGACTTACCCCTACTGCTCTGTTATGCTCTGTGTGTGAGTGCAGTGTGTGTATATGAATGCAGTGTGTGTATGAGTGCAGTGTGTGTGTATGAATGCAGTGTGTGTGTATGAGTGCAGTGTGTGTGTATGAATGCAGTGTGTGTGTATGAGTGCAGTGTGTGTGTGTGTATGAATGCAGTGTGCGTGTGTGTGTGAGTGCAGTGTGTGTATATGAATGCAGTGTGTGTATATGAATGAAGTGTGAGTGTGTGTGATGCAGTGTGTGTTTGTGTATGTGTTGGTGGGGGTGGGCATTTTGATTATTGTTTTTATTAATTATTATTTCAATCATTTTTGTTCTATTATTATTTTTAAATTATTATTTTAATATTTTTTAATTATTATTTTTATTTTATAAATATTATTTTATTTTATTAATATTTTTTGTCCCCCCTCCCTGCTTGATACATGGCAGGGAGGGGGGCTCTCCTTCCCTGGTGGTCCAGTGGCATTGGCAGTTCAGTGGGGGAGGGGGGCTGTCAGGGAGCACTTACCTCTCCTGCAGCTCCTGTCAACTCCCTTCTCCTCCGCGCCGGTCCGTGTAGCTCTTCTGTCAGCTCACACTGTAAGTCTCGCGAGAGCCACACTATGACCCCGCGGCTCTCGCGAGACTTACACTGGGAGCTGACCGACAGGAGCTGCAGGAGAGGTAAGCGCTCGCTGCCAGCCCCCAGTCTGTATTATGGCAATGTAAATTGCCATAATACAGACACTGACTCGAGTATAAGCCGAGTTGGGTTTTTTCAGCACAAAAAATGTGCTGAAAAACTCGGCTTATACTCGAGTATATACGGTATGTTAAATAGAAGTGGTCCCAAAACAGAACCCTGAGGGACAACACTTATCACTTTTGTACAGCCTGAAAATTTACCATTAATTACAACTCGTTGTACTCTATCCTTAAGCCAATGTTTTACCCAAGAACAAGAATATTCATCTAGACCAATTTATTTTAGTTTGAAGACTAACCTATTGTGAGGAACCATATCAAATGCCTTGGCAAAATCCAAGTAGATCACATCCACTGCAACACCCTGATCTATACTTCTACTTACTTCTTCGTAGAATGCAATTAGGTTAGTTTGACATGACCTATGTTTCATAAAACCATGCTGATTATTGCTAATAACAAAGTTTTTTCCCCAATTAATTCCTGAATATTATCCCTTAATAGCCCTTCAAATATTTTCCCAGTTACAGAAGTTAAGCTCACAGGTCTATAATTTCCAGGCAAGGACTTTGAACCCTTTTTAAATATAGGAATAGTGTTGTCGCGAACCCGAAATTTTCGGTTCACGAACGGCGAACGCAAACTTCCGCAAATGTTCGCGAACCGCGCAAACCGCCATTGACTTCAATGGGCAGGCGAATTTTAAAAACAACAGGGACTCTTTCTGGCCACAGAAGTGATGGAAAAGTTGTTTCAAGGGGACTAACACCTGGACTGTGGCATGCCGGAGGGGGATCCATGGCAAAACTCCCATGGAAAATTACACAGTTGATGCACAGTCTGGTTTTAATCCATAAAGGGCAGAAATCACCTAACATTGACACCTGTCCTCAAAGCCCCTGATACACACTGACACAGAGCAGAATAGAGACTGTTCCCTGTCCTCAGAGACCATGATACACACTGACACAGAGCAGAATAGAGACTGTTACCCCTACATAGGGTCACTTGGCAGATATGGCGGGGACGTGGGAGGGGGAGGATGACTTTCACCTCTTCCCCTGTTAGATTCCCGTTGTGCTGTGACATCACCCTTATACGCTGTGTAAAGCATACTATTTAATTTGATCAGCATGGCCACTTGAGTTTTTATAGTTTTCACGCTGCTTGTAGTTTATATATGGTTCACAAAAATCAAACAAACGATAAAGTAAACATGTAAGGATTCAGAATATTCTTTCAAACCCTTACACATTGTGTGTACGTATTTTTTGTCTTAAGTTTGTGGCTTTAAAGAGGTTCACGTTGTTTCTATGATGTGCATAACATGTTCTTGTAAATGTTTGTTAAATTTTTCCTGGAATTGTAATTTTTGAATCTGAATAAAGATAGTAAAATCCCTGATACACACTGACACAGAGGAGAATAGGGACTGTTCCCCCTACATAGGGTCACTTGGCAGATATGGATTGACACCTATCCTAATGATCCCTGATACACACTGACACAGAGCAGAATAGAGACTGTTCCCCCTACATAGGATCACTTGGCAGATATGGATTGACACCTGTCCTCAAAACCCCTGATACACACTGACACAGAGCAGAATAGGGACTGTTCCCCCTACATAGGGTCACTTGGCAGATATGGATTGACACCTGTCCTCAAAACCCCTGATACACACTGACACAGAGCAGAATAGGGAATGTTCCTCCTACACAGGGTCACTTGGCAGATATGGATTGACACCTGTCTCAAAACCCCTGATACACACTGACACAGAGCAGAATAGAGACTGTTCCCTGTCCACAGAGACCATGATACACACTGACACAGAGCAGAATAGAGACTGTTCCCCGTCCACAGAGACCATGATACACACTGACACAGAGTTGAATAGAGACTGTTCCCCCTACATAGGGTCACATGGCAGGTATGGATTGACACCTGTCCTCAAAGCCCCTGATACACACTGACACAGAGCAGAATAGAGACTGTTCCCTGTCCACAGAGACCATGATGCACACTGACACAGAGCAGAATAGAGACTGTTCCCCGTCCACAGAGACCATGATACACACTGACACAGAGCAAAATAGAGACTGTTCCCCGTCCACAGAGACCATGATACACACTGACACAGAGCAGAATAGGGACTGTTCCCCCTACATAGGGTCACTTGGCAGGTATGGATTGACACCTGTCCTCAAAGCCCCTGATACACACTGACACAGAGCAGAATAGAGACTGTTCCCTGTCCACAGAGTCCATGATACACACTGACACAGAGCAGAATAGAGACTGTTCCCCGTCCACAGAGACCATGATACACACTGACACAGAGCAGAATAGAGACTGTTCCCTGTCCACAGAGTCCATGATACACACTGACACAGAGCAGAATAGAGACTGTTCCCCGTCCACAGAGAATATGATACACACTGACACAGAGCAGAATAGAGACTGTTCCCCGTCCACAGAGACCATGATACACACTGACACAGAGCAGAATAGGGACTGTTACCCCTACATAGGGTGACTTGGCAGGTATGGATTGACACCTGTCCTCAAAGCCCATGATACACACTGGGGGGAGCTACTGTCCTCCCCAACCCCTGCGCGGTGGGTGGGGGCCATAAATCACAATGGGGGGACCTACTGTCCTCCCCCCCTCGGCCCCCACCCCTGCGCGGTGGGTGGTGGCCATAAATCACAATGGGGGGGGCCTACTTTCCTCCCCCCGGCCCCCATCCCTGCGCAGTGGGTGGGGGGCATAAATCACAATGGGACGGACCTACTGATAGGAGTGGAGTATTGTTCATATCAGTTTAATACCTTCCGCGTCTCCTATCAGTGGACGTGTATATGGCAGCCATTTTAGGAACCGCACACCTGGGACCCGAGCAAGGTCACCTCGTTCAAGCTGCTCTGGTTCCTTGATGAGCCAGCTGCCTGTGAGTTAACATGTCCCGTGGAGAAGCACTCTGTCCTGTAAAGCCTCACCACAAAAAAATTAAATAAATAACAGCACTCGGAGTGGTGAGTTTAGTAAATGTTCATATCAGTTTAATAACTTCCGCGTCTCCTATCAGTGGACATGTATATGGCAGCCATTTTAGGAACCGCACACCTGGGACCCGAGCAAGGTCACCTCTTTCAACAGGCGACATGATTTGGCCCTGTAAAACTATTATGGATATTCTCTACAATTTCTATGGATATGGCATTGATTTATGTAACAGGGAGATGGAAGAAGATGCTTGGTCGGTCCTCTTACTTGAAATTTGGGGCACTGCGCGGGCAAGCTAATATGCCACCAGATAGGAGTGGTGAGTTTAGTATTGTTCATATCAGTTTAATACCTTCCGCGTCTCCTATCAGAGGACATGTATATGGCAGCCATTTTAGGAACCGCACACCTGGGACCCGAGCAAGGTCACCTCTTTCAACAGGCGACATGATTTGGCCCTGTAAAACTATCCTGGATATTCTCTACAATTTCTATGGATATGGCATTGATTTATGTAACAGGGAGATGGAAGAAAATGCTTGGTCGGTCCTCTTACTTGAAATTTGGGGCACTGCGCGGGCAAGCTAATGTGCCACCAGATAGGAGTGGTGAGTTTAGTATTGTTCATATCAGTTTAATACCTTCCGCGTCTCCTATCAGTGGACGTGTAAATGGCAGAGATTTTTAATTGTTGAATCACCTCCCCTTTTTAGGCCAAGGTGGGAAGATGCTTAGACCACTGGTATATTGGTGCCATCTTGGAGGATTTTTTTTGGTTTGGTTTTTGAAGCCACAGTGCTGCACCAGTGGGCCTAAAAATTAGGCATGTACACATGCCTGAAAAATTTGGTATTGATGTTTGTTTCACAGGCAGAAAGTGCCCTAAAACATGGCGGCTTGAACCTTAGTTGGTGGCGGATAAGTCACGCAAGTCAACCGTCATTCAGAGCTAAAATACAGCAGCGTGAGGACCATTTTTAGCCCAAGGCAGCTCATCTCATCAGGCCTTTTTTTAATCGAATGTATCGCCCAGTGTCAGTCCCTTCGGGATCCATCCCTCATTCATCTTAATAAAGGTGAGGTAATCTAGACTTTTTTGACCTAGGCGACTTCTCTTCTCAGTGACAATACCTCCTGCTGCACTGAAGGTCCTTTCTGACAGGACACTTGAAGCGGGGCAGGCCAGAAGTTCTATCGCAAATTGGGATAGCTCAGGCCACAGGTCAAGCCTGCACACCCAGTAGTCAAGGGGTTCATCGCTCCTCAGAGTGTCGATATCTGCAGTTAAGGCGAGGTAGTCTGCTACCTGTCGGTCGAGTCGCTCTCTGAGGGTGGATCCCGAAGGGCTGTGGCGATGCATAGGACTTAAAAAGGTCCGCATGTCCTCCATCAACAACACGTCTTTAAAGCATCCTGTCCTTGCCGGCGTGGTCGTGGGAGGAGGAGGAGGATGACTTCCACCTCTCCCCCTGTTAGATTCCCGTTGTGCTGTGACATCACCCTTATATGCTGTGTAAAGCATACTTTTTAATTTATTTTGCAAATGCTGCATCCTTTCCGACTTGTTGTAATTTGGTAACATTTCCGCCACTTTCTGCTTATACCGGGGGTCTAGTAGCGTGGACACCCAGTACAGGTCGTTCTACTTCAGCCTTTTTATACGAGGGTCCCTCAACAGGCAGGACAGCATGAAATACCCCATTTGCACAAGGTTGGATGCCGAGCTACTCATTTCCTCCTCCTCACTGATGTCATTGAAGGTATGTTCTTCCCCCCAGCCACGTACAACACCACGGGTACCAGATAGGTGACAACGAGCACCCTGGGATGCCTGTTGTGTTTGGTCTTGCTCCTCCTCCTCCTCCTCAAAGCTACAATCCTCCTCTGACTCCTCTTCCTCACAATCCTCTTCCAGCGTTGCCGCAGGTCCAGCAAGCGATGCTGATAAGGCTGTTTCTGGTGGTGATGGTGACCACAACTCTTCCTCTTCCTCTTAACGCTCATCTACAGCCTGATCCAGCACTCTTCGCAGGGCACGCTCCAGGAAGAAAACAAATGGTATGATGTCGCTGATGGTGCCTTCGTTGCGACTGACTAGGTTTGTCACCTCCTCAAAAGGACGCATGAGCCTACAGGCATTGCGCATGAGCGTCCAGTAACGTGACAAAAAAATTCCCAGCTCCCCAGAGGCTGTCCTAGCACCCCGGTCATACAAATATTCATTAACAGCTTTTTCTTGTTGGAGCAGGCGAACATTAGGAGTGTTGAATTCCAACGTGTAGGGCTGTCGCAAATCAAGCGCCTCACTGGCATGTTGTTTCGCCGCTGGATATCGGCAAAGTGAGCCATGGCCGTGTAGGAACGCCTGAAATGGCCACACACCTTCCTGGCCTGCTTCAGGACGTCCTGTAAGCCTGTGTACTTATGCACAAAGCGTTGTACTTTCAGATTACACACATGTGCCATGCACGGCACATGTGTCAACTTGCCCAACTTCAATGCCGCTATCAAATTTTTTCAGTTGTCACACACCACTTTGCCGATATCCAGTTGCTGAGGAGTCAGCCACTTTTCCACCTGTGCGTTCAGGGCGGACAGGAGTGCTTGTCCGGTGTGACTCTCTGCTTTCAAGCAAGTCAAACCCAAGACGGCGTGACACTGCCGTATTCGGGATGTGGAATAGTACCTGGGGAGCTGGGGGGGTGCAGTTGATGTGGAGCAAGACGCAGCAGCACAAGAGGACTCAGCCGAGGAGGTTATGGAAGAGGATGGAGTAGGAGGAGTAGAGGAGGTGGCAGCAGGACTGCCTGCAATTTGTGGCGGTGTCACCAACTCCTCTGCAATGCCACGCATTCCTTGCTTGTCAGCCGTCAGCAGGTTTACCCAATGCGCAGTGTAGGTGATATACCTGCCCTGATCATGCTTTGCAGATCAGGTATCAGTGGTCAGATGGACCCTTGCCCCAACACTGTGTGCCAGACATGCCATGACTTCCTTTTGCACAATCGAGTACAAGTTGGGGATTGCCTTTTGTGAAAAGAAATTCCGTCCGGGTACCTTCCACTGCGGTGTCCCAATAGCTAAAAAAATTTTGAACGCCTCAGACACAACCAGATTGTATGGTAAAAGCTGGCGGGCTAATAGTTCGGACAAGCCAGCTGTCAGACGCTGGGCAAGGGGGTGACTTGGTGACATTGGCTTCTTACGCTCAAACATGTCCTTGACAGACACATGACTGTGGGCAGATGAGCGGGAACTGCTCAAGGCGGGAGACGGAGTGGCGGATGGTTGAGAGGGGGCAAGAAGGACAGCAATGGTTGACGTGGCTGAAGATGCTGGACCAGGAGGAGGATGGCGGCTTAGAGTAGGCGTGCTGCTTGTACTCATGTGTTGATCCCATAGGCGTTTGTGATGTGAGATCATGTGCCTACGCAAAGCAGTTGTACCTAGGTGGGTGTTGGACCTCCCACTACTCAGTTTCCTTTGGCACAGGTTGCAAATGGCATCGCTGTTGTCAGAGGCAGACACACAAAAAAAATGCCACACTGCTGAGCTCTGCAATGACGGCATTCTGGTGGTGGACACAGCATGCGTTGATTGGCGTGCTGTCGGGCTGACTCCGGGTGCCGATGCATGCTGTCTGACTGTGTCACTAGCTCCTTGCGACGACCCCCCCATGCTTCCAACTCGTCTCCTCCTCCTCTCTGTCTCCCCATCTGAACTTTCGCCCTGTTCTTCTTCTTGCCGAGCGGGCACCCACGTGACATCCATGGACGCATCGTCATCATCAACCGCTTCGCTTGTATCTGACAACTCAGAAAAGGAAGCAGCAGCGGGTACAACATCATCATCATCATCACACCGTACCTCCATGTGTTTAATGCTGCCTGCCTGAGACATATCCCTGTTATCTACATCCTCTAGCAATAATGGTTGTGCATCACTCATTTCTTCAAACGGGTGTGTGAATAACTCCTCTGACATACCAAGTAAAGCGACTGTGGTGCTAGTTTTGGTGGTGGCGGCAGGCGGGTGAGTGGTATCTTGAGAGGTGCCTGAAGCTAAGCTGGAGGAGGATGGTGCGTCAAGGTTCCGAGCGGAGGCTGTACAAGATTGGGTGTCCTGTGTTAGCCAGTCAACTATGTCCTCAGAACTTTTCAAGTTCAGGGTACGTGGCTTCTGAAAACTGGGCATTATTCTAGGGCAAAAGGGAATCACAGCACCACGACCACGACGGCCCCTGCGGGGTGGCCTGCCTCTGCCTGTCATTTTTTGGGGGGATTAGTGGTACTATGCGTGCAAGCTACTTTGAGACCAGATATGATTGGCAATGTGAACTGTAACAGTTCTGCAGAGCACACACTGTAGGCCTGACACACCCGCTTGAAGACAAGTAACTGCTATTCAATCTATAACAGTGAAAAACAAATTTTGGTTTTAAAAGCACGCTATAGAGACACCAGATATGATTGGCAATGTGCACTGGAACAGTTCTGGAGAGCACACGCTGAAGGAAGGACTGACAGAGCCGCTTGAAGGACACTGACTGGCTGCTATTAGCTTACACTAGAAACCTTTTTTCTTTGTAAAAGCACGCTATAGAGACACCAGATATGATTGGCAATGTGCACTTGAACAGTTCTGCAGAGCACACACTGTAGGCCTGACACACCCGCTTGAAGACAAGTAACTGCTATTCAATCTATAACAGTGAAAAATAAATTTTGGTTTTAAAAGCACGCTAAAGAGACACCAGATATGATTGGCAACTGTCAAAGCACGCTGGCAGTGTTGTGCAGGGCACACACTGAAGGAAGGCCTGACAGAGCCGCTTGAAGGACACTGACTGGCTGCTATTAGCTTACACTGGAAACCTTTTTTCTTTGTAAAAGCACGCTAAAGAGACACCAGATATGATTGGCAACTGTCAAAGCACGCTGGCACAGGTCTGCAGAGCACACGCTGAAGTAGGCCTGTCACCCAGACGCTTGCAGACAACTAACTGCTCTTCTATTCCAGTGAAAAAAAATTATTTATTTTAAATCTAAAGCTTTAGCTATTGTAAAAACAGATATGAGTGGTGGCACTGGGCAAGAGGGCACAGTATCCACTGTGAACCTCACACAGAAGCTGGCAGGCAGGCAACTGCTCTTCTATTACAGTGGAAACAAAATTTTGGTTTTAAAAGCACGCTATAGAGACACCAGATATGAGTGGCAACTGTCAAAGTACGCTGGCAGGGTTGTACAGGGCACACGCTGAAGGAAGGCCTGACAGAGCCGCTTGAAGGACACTGACTGGCTGCTATTAGCTTACACTGGAAACCTTTTTTCTTTGTAAAAGCACGCTAAAGAGACACCAGATATGATTGGCAACTGTCAAAGCACGCTGGCACAGGTCTGCAGAGCACACGCTGAAGTAGGCCTGACACCCAGACGCTTGCAGACAACTAACTGCTCTTCTATTCCAGTGAAAAAAAAAATATTTATTTTAAATCTAAAGCTTTAGCTATTGTAAAAACAGATATGAGTGGTGGCACTGGGCAAGAGGGCACAGTATCCACTATGAACCTCACACAGAAGCTGGCAGGCAGGCAACTGCTCTTCTATTACAGTGGAAACAAAATTTTGGTTTTAAAAGCACGCTATAGAGACACCAGATATGAGTGGCAACTGTCAAAGTACGCTGGCAGGGTTGTGCAGGGCACACGCTGAAGGAAGGCCTGACAGAGCCGCTTGAAGGACACTGACTGGCTGCTATTAGCTTACACTGGAAACCTTTTTTCTTTGTAAAAGCACGCTAAAGAGACACCAGATATGATTGGCAACTGTCAAAGCACGCTGGCAGTGTTGTGCAGGGCACACGCTGAAGGAAGGCCTGACAGAGCCGCTTGAAGGACACTGACTGGCTGCTATTAGCTTACACTGGAAACCTTTTTTCTTTGTAAAAGCACGCTAAAGAGACACCAGATATGATTGGTAACTGTCAAAGCACGCTGGCACAGGTCTGCAGAGCACACGCTGAAGGAGGCCTGACACCCAGACGCTTGCAGACAACTAACTGCTCTTCTATTACAGTGAAAACAAATTATTTCTTTTAAATCTAAAGCTTAACCTATTGTAAAAACAGATATGAGTGGTGGCACTGACTGTGCAAATGGGCAAGGCATCCAACCTGACACAGAAGCTGGCAGGCAGGCAACTGCTCTTCTATTACAGTGAAAAAAAATTATTTATTTTAAATCTAAAGCTTAACCTATTGTAAAAACAGATATGAGTGGTGGCACTGACTGTGCAAATGGGCAAGGCATCCAACCTGACACAGAAGCTGGCAGGCAGGCAGGCAACTGCTCTTCTATTACAGTTAAAAAAATTTATTTATTTTAAATCTAAAGCTTAACCTATTGTAAAAACAGATATGAGTGGTGGCACTGGGCAAGTGGGCACAGTATCCAATGTGAACCTCACACAGAAGCTGTCAGGCAGGCACCTGCAATTACATTACACAGGAAAAAAAAAAAAAAGCAGCCTGATGTTCTAGCCCTAAAAAGGGCTTTTTGGGGTGCTGTCCTTACAGCAGAGATCAGATGAGTCCTTCAGGATTGTAGTGGACACTGAATACCCTAGCCTAGCTATCAATTTCCCTATCTAATCAGCAGCAGCTAAACTTTCCCTCCTCTCACTAAGCATGCAGCTTCAGAATGAATCGAAAATGGATGCTGGGAGGAAGGGAGGGAGTTCTGCTGATTGGCTGGAATGTGTCTGCTGACCGAGAGGAACAGGGTCAAAGTTTGCCCAATGATGACGAATAGGGGGCGGATCGAACTGCGCATGTGTCCGCCCGCCGTGGCGAACGCGAACATGCTAAGTTCGCCGGGAACTGTTCGCCGGCGGACAGTTCGGTACATCACTATATAGGAACAACATCTGCCTTCCTCCAATCCTCCGGTACAACACCTGTAACAAAAGAATCTTGAAAAATTAAATACAGAGGTTCGCTTATTTCCCCACTTAGCTCCTTAAGTACTCGTGGGTGAATACCGCCAGGCCCCGGAGCTTTATTTACATTAATTTTCTTTAATAGCTGTAGCACCTTGTCTCGAGTTATCCAATCACAAGTTATTTGCAAGTTTTTTTGCAGCAATCATTTGCATATCTCTTGCCAATATACACTGAAGAAAAATAGTTATTTAAAATGTCTGCTTTTTCCTGGTCTTCATTAGCTAATAAACCCAACTCTGTTTCCAGTGTACCTACACTTTCATTTTTTGTTTTGTTTTTAGAATTGATGTACTTATTGGCTTCCTTATATCTTAAATAGGATGCCTCTGATTTTGTCTTATTTAAATGTTTTAACCCCTTAAGGACACATGACATGTGTGACATGTCATGATTCCATTTTATTCCAAAAGTTTGGTCCTTAAAGGGTTAAATGCACTTTTCTTATGTTTAATCTCTTGTTTTACTTTTCTACAAAGCCATATTGGTTTTAATGTGTTTCTTTTATATTTATTACCCAATGGTAAATACTGAGAAATGTATCTTTCTAATATTTGTTTGAATAGTTTCCATTTATCCTCAGTGTTTTTATCACTAAGGAGTTTATGCCAGTCGATATGTTGTATAGCTGCCCTAATCTTATTGAAATTGGCTTTTTTAAAATTATATGTTTTAGTATACCCCACTTGCTTTTGCTTTTTTGAGTTTATTTCAAAATTTCCCATATTGTGATCACTATTTCCCAAATGCTCCCCTACTTGAATATTGGTTAAAAGATCAACATTGTTTGTTATGACGAGATCCAGACAAGCATCCTTTATAGTTGGTGCTTGTACCAGTTGTGACATAAAGGTGTCATTTAACACATTCAAAAACCTGTTTCCCCTTGCTGAAGTACTAGTCCCTCTATCCCAATTTATGTCTGGGTAATTAAAATCTCCAATAATTAACGTGTTACCTCGATTTGCAGCTTTCTCAATTTGCTCTAACATCTGTTCTTCATCAATAATATGTACATTATGTGGTTTCTAACATTTCCCAACCAATAATTGATTTCCTTTTGTTTGCCCCAAGCAGATATCTACCCATAAAGCCTCCATATTTTCCTCGTCAACTCCACATGCCTAAGATTTAACTTTAACTCATGGTTGACATATAAACATACCCCACCACCCTTATTGTTTTTCCTATCCTTCCTAAATAGCGTGTACCCATTTAAATTAACCGCCCAGTCATGTGTCTTATCCCACCATGTTTCTGTTATGCCTATTATATAATATTGTTTAGTGTATGCTATTGCCTCTAGTTCCCCCATTTTGTTATATAGTCCCCTTGCATTAGTAAGGACAATTGCAAGAAAACTTACAGAAACGATAGGTTGAAGAGGGCCCTGCTCAAACGAGCTTACAGTCTATAGGAAATTGCAGTCAAATTAGGTGGGAGTAAAGAAGAGCTGGAGGAGAGAGAAGAGTGCTGCCTTTTAGGAGAGAGCAAGAGACAGGTATGTGAAGTAGAGGTTAGTCTGGGAGGCCATAAGCTTTCCTAAAGAAATGGGTTTTAAGGCACTTCTTAAACGATTGAAAACTAGGGGAGAGTCTGATGGCGGTAGGCAGGCTATTCCATAGGAAGGGAGTGTTACAGACCTTACTACAGACAATTTCCCCATTGCTTTTCCCTCTGCTTTTCCCTTTGTCACAACCCAAGACTTTGTTTCAAGCATATGATTTTGTGTCCAAAACTCAAACCGAATGGATTACCTGTGGATCATTTGTTTGATTGCTATAATAATCTATATCGCTGTTCGGCATATTCAATAGGAGCTGAAACACACAAATTCTGTATTAATCCCTCTCACTGATCAGCATATTCAGCATGAATGGAAACGCACAAATCCTTTGTTCGTATACCGGGGTGGCCACCATTTCGGGACATTTCCACGTGGCCGCGGCCATTTTAACTACTGAACAGCGGTGTTTTGCCGTCGAGTGTCTGGAACCAAAATCGGACACTCGAGTAGGCGAACACCGCTGAGACCTCCATAACCCCGAGGATTCATGCCAAAACTACCGAACGATCTGCCGTTCGGTAGAAAGACTATGCAACAGACAGGGATTAGAATGAATATACAGATAACCGTGGATGGCAAGCTTTTCGTATAAATTTTACGCACGAAAGAGGACCGACCGCAAGGCCAAAACTCATGGAACAATTTTCAGCTAGTTTGCCTGTGCGGGCGGTCAAAACTTTAAAAACACAGTAATAGGTCGCGCTAAAAACAGATAAATGTATAATAACAAAATAAATAAATAAATAAAAAGATAGAATTAAATAGGATCAAAAAGACAAAAAGAAGAAGAATAAAAATATAATCCACTTACACACACTAACAGTGTAAAATGGAACAATATAAAAAAATGAATATATAAAAGAAAAAGTAGTCCCAATACTTAATAGTCTGCTTTTAGATTCCAATAGATTACGGTGTTTTTGCCATTTTTCCTTTGAGGATATTAGAGGGAACCTCATACCCATAGGTTGCAGCTTTCTATTTGTTTTCATCCCTATTAGATCACTCAGCGCTGATCCTATATCTATCTTTGTCTATCCATTTCCCTCTGGTGATAGCAGCTGAGTGCCCTATAGGAACTATGTCTATTTTTGACTATAGACGTAATTACACCATAGACATCAATCATGCTTTTGACACAAACAATAGTGATTTAATCTTTAATGAACATCCAACTTATAATCAACAAGATCTATTCAGACAACTAGAGAAATCCTTAACCTCAGAGATAAAATTAAAATGGGAAATAGCAACTCTAAAAAAGTATATTGATGAGAAAATTACCCCAAGAGGTCTAAGACTGTATAAATTACCTACTACAGATCAAGACGATGAAGAGTTTATGAATGATTGGTTTAATAAACTGGAGGTATGTACCTTCGGCCTTATGGAAACCTTAATCATAAAGAAAAGTAATAAACTCTCCATTCTAGATATTGAGATAAATAATCTAAAAGATAAGCTACTACCCTTTACAGAAACTCACTCTTACAAACAAAATTCAGTCTTAATACAAAGTAAAATTGAAAAAGTAGAGACGGACACAAAACATATTAAAATAAAAAAATATGTAAGAGACAAACAAGACTATGGCAATAATCAAGTGAGGACATATAATCTACACAAAAAATACACCACCGATACATTCACAACTAAGAATAGAAATCAAAATTATGAGCACACCCACGACGCTAACTCTTATCGCTATAATAAATCTTCACATCACTCTTCCCCACCGCCACCATACTGTCACCGTCAAAACAATTACTACCCTCAAAATAGACAAAGACCTCCCACTCATTTCCAAAAAGATTATGATAGAAAACACTCTTCACCGAATAGACACAGAGTATCACACAATTACAAGACATCCAACCATCACATCAACAAATACCACAAATCACCAGATTATCAAAATTTCCCTCACCACACTACCACAAACAAATCCAGCTACACTCAACCCTCAACACCTACACCAAGACCTCAAAGACCTAGATTTGGCCATAAATATTCAGATGTTCCCAAGTCACCACCTAATTACACCCACAACAATAGATACCAATTATTGTCGATTGACTCAGAGATTGAGGAAAAATTTTTAGACATTCGCACACACAATCTACCTCACACACAGACCCCATACCTACCCAGAGCAAGGAAAAGAAGCTTAAGTATAGAGGAGGGAGAGGTGGCAGAAGACTACAAAAGAGAAAGGAAAGAGAGACAATAATAAATAATATAGATGAGAAAAAACTTGGAATTTTCAATCTCTCCCAAAAAGTTTTAACATCCACTCAAATTTTGGTTTTAAGTAAAGGTCTTAAATACGCTCCTACTAACACTTTTAAACCTTCCCAAGCCTTTCTAGACATTAATAAATTTGTAAGGAAAGCTACCATAAAAATATTTTTTAACCATAACAGTCATATCTCCACAGAATCAAATTCAGCCTCACAACATCCTAATTCTGACACATCTAAGGAATGCTCTACTACACATACCGTTTTAAAAAATCCTTATAAATTTTATCCTGCTAATTTTAAATCAGGTCCTATTGAAGTTTTCGAAAAACTGGTCCTCAAGGATTTCGATAAAATTAAACACAATAAGTATGATTATCAAAACCTCACTCAGAAAGAATGGAAAGCGTTAAAAGAACTTCAAAAAGATGACGAAATCGTCATAAAACCCGCTGATAAAGGTGGGGGTTTAGTTATTTTATCAAAGTCCATGTACATAAAAGAAGCTAATCGTCAGCTTAATGAAGTTGAGGTATATAACAAATTACCCTATGACTCTACCTCCAATATCAAAGATATTTTAAGTGAGTTTTTAAAAGATGGAGTAGAGATGGGAATTTTAAATAAACATGAATTAGATTATCTTAATATTCTTTACCCTAAAATTCCAGTTATTTATTTTCTTCCAAAAATACACAAAAATGCTAAAGAACCCCCTGGAAGACCTATAGTGTCGGGTATTGGATCAGTTTTATCCAATCTTTCAGAATATATAGACATTTTATTGCAACCCTTGGTTAAACAAACTAGGTCATATCTGAAAGATTCTCTGACTCTTTTATCTTTTTTAAGTGATTTTAAATGGTGTCATAATTATATACTGGTAACTTGTGATGTGCAATCATTGTACACTATAATCCCACATAATATCGGATGCCAGGCAGTAGAAAGGATTTCAAAACAATACAGCTCCATCCCAGATTCTCAAATCAATTTTATTATACAAGGTATTAATATAATTCTTACCAATAATTACTTTTGGTTTTTAGATTCATTTTATATTCAAAAGAAGGGTACAGCTATGGGAACCAGGTTTGCCCCCAGCTATGCTAACCTCTTCATGGCGGATTGGGAATCTGAAGCCATTTGGGGTGACCATTGCTGGCGCGCAAACCTGGTTTCCTATTTCCGCTATATTGATGACCTATTTTTTATTTGGCAAGGTTCAGAAATGTCTCTTAAACTGTTTTTAGACCATTTAAATGTGAATGATAGGGGTATTGTTTTAACTTCAGAATTCAGCAATATGTCAGTGAATTTTTTAGATCTAAATATTTTTATTCAAGATGGATGCATTCAAACAAAAAATTTTTTTAAAGAAGTCTGTACAAATACAATAATAGACCAGACTAGTTGCCATCATAAACCTTGGTTGGATGGCATCCCAAAAAGTCAATTTCTTCGCCTCCACCGAAATTGTTCATCTACAGCTGATTTTATTGCCCAATCTACCTCATTGAAAAATACGTTTTTAGAAAAAAACTAGAGTTGGTAAAAGAGAAAGAAAGAAAAGAGCTCTTAACATATAAAGTGAAAAAAGCAGACCCCCCACAATTGCCTATTATCTTAGATTTCAACAACAAGAATAAAACTTTAAAGAAAATCATAAACAAACACTGGCATATTCTGAAACAAGACGACCTTTTAAAAGACCACATCCCAGATAGACCCAATGTTATATTTAGAGGAGCGCCGAACTTCAGAACAATCCTTACTAAAAACTATACAAAAAAAAGTGTACAACAAAAAAATATTTTTTTATCTAGACCTAAAGGTTGTTTTAAGTGTAATAATTGTATTGTATGCAGAACCACAAAAGGTACCACAAACTCCAAAATTACTAATTTTTCTTCTACTATTACAAAAACCTCTTATCCTATTAAAGACTTCATTGGTTGTAACACTAAAGGTGTTATATACCTATTGGAATGCCCATGTGGACTTCAGTACGTGGGCATGACTAAAAGATGTCTTAAAGTAAGATTGGCAGAACACTGCCGTAACATTAAAAGAGGCTACGACAACCACTCAGTTTCCAAGCACTTCATAACACATAATAAAGACCCGACACTCCTGAAAGTTATTGGGATAGAACATGTTATCCTCCCATGGAGAGGTGGTAACATCACCAATATCTTGGGTAAAAGAGAAATGTATTGGGGGGCGGGGCCTGGCCGCCGAGCTGGCCGGTCGCACGGCACAACAGCTCCAGCAAACCTGGCTTAATAATCTCCAAATATGGACCTACTGGAACCACTTGTCGACCTACCGCGGTGGACCGGCACCTATGGAGACACTGGACCCGGGGAGAGGCTTGCAGCTGCTGTTTTAGTCCCCCGGGAGGGCACGCATTGCTCCCTCTGGATGAGGCCTACTCGGGCGGTGAGTGAGGCGGACGGCCGCCGCCCACTATCCTGCCTGATGCGATCCAGCCAGACTCCCTCGGCAGGGCGGACCGGGCCCTGTTCCCCCCCCTCTGGGCCGGTGGGGGTGATCCCGGCCTGCACCCTATATGCCCTGTGGCCCCGACTAAGACCGAAGCTTTCAAGGCCCAGTCAGGTCCCCAAAACGCAACCCAGACCACATCTACGATGGCGGCACCGGGAATCTACTGGCTCTCACGAGCACTTCTGGCCTCCAGGGGGATGTTCTCCTCCTGAATTCCACACAGGCACTGAACGCCTGCATGAAACATCCAGTAACCGCTACTCTACAGCCTCACCAACCGCCAGACAAGCGCTAGTAAGGCCCGGAGCACACCCTCGACAAAAAGGCGGGAGTGGTTGCCTGCTGACCAGCGAGGCTAGACTCAGCACAGCGCACACCCAAACTCCATACCGAGGATCTGGCCTACACCGTCTCCACAACGGCACATCGACACTTACCGACCGGACCACAGAGAAGAGGCACCAAACAGCCAGAAGAGAGCGGCGGAAGAGTGCTCCACACCACAGGGGGTCTCACAAGCCATCACCACCCAAGTTACGACCCAAGGCAGCAACAACGCAGCGAAACAGCTCTGGACTCATTGGGCACAGAACCAGCATGACATCCCTCCTTGGACCACAGGTGCCTGACGGCCTGCCACTGGGGTATCAGGGTGCTTTAATAACATAAGCGAGTGACCTCAGGACTCTTACTGTATTTTAGGCTTACTTATCTGCAACATGCTACAATATAAGAATGTGCAACACATACACCTCTAAGCTCTGTACTTCTAGGTTAATTCGTATAACTTGTATATTTTCTGCATGCTTAATCATAACGCTTGTTTCTTCTTGTTCTTATCATTAAAAAATGTGCCTGTTTAATCTGTGCCCCGCTTGTTGAGCGAGGGAAAAGTTTGAGGACTGCTTTTGGGGCACCTCTTACCTGCCTGTGATAAACTTATGCACAACAAAAATAAAGAATTTAAAAAAAAAAAAAAAAAAGAGAAATGTATTGGGTTTTTCAACTCAGAACCCTTGCCCCAGAAGGACTCAATGCAGAATTTGATCTTTTTAATTTATTATAATATACTATATTATTACTTTTCTTTCCCCCGCTTTCTATATTCATATCCTTTCATTCATATCCATACATATCTTTCCACATTTATTTTTATTTTAATTTAATTACATTTTTCATTTTTTTTTAAATTTAAATTAATTTTAATTTAATTTTATTTTTATTTATATATATATATTTTTATTATTTTTATATTTAGTTATATTTATTTTTATTTTTACTTATTTATATTTTACATTTTTATATTTATTTTCATTTTTATTACATACTTTCTCACATATCATTTTCATATATTCTTATGTTATAGTGAAAGTAGATTTCTTCTTATTCTCACTTTTTCCTTTATGTCTATTCAGTTTTTCATTCATATTCATTTATTTCATATTTATTTTTTATCATTTATTCAGAGGTTATCTCTATTCTTTCTTACTGTGCCTATCCATTCTGTATATATTCTTCCCATCCCCTTATATCCATTACACACACACACATTTTCATTATACATATACACATATCCATACTCATTATACATATATACATTTCTCTTTCTTCCTTTTTTTTTTTTGCCACTTTTTTATTGTCCAAGAGTTTTCTTCTCCCTTCCTTTTTTAATACACTATGCTCATTTTTATTTTGCTGTGCACTGCCACCAAGAGTGTAGACACTTTATGCAGCTTGCTCGTTTACCAGACGGATGCGTGCTTTGCTGTGCCGACCTCCGTCCAGACTACATTACCCAATGCTCATTGCAGTATATCACGTGATCGCGGACGATCGCGATCACGTGTTTATCTGTTTCTCCCACCCATCCGGTCCTCTCATACTCTGTACCATACACTACATCTCCCAAGAGGCTTTAGGGAACCCCATGTGATCGCGGCTATCCGCGATCACGTGACCGAGTACTCTTCTTTTATTTTTATCTTTCTTATTCAATAACACTCATTTTAAAGTTAAAATTAAAGGTTTTATTTATTTTTATATCATCATTATTATGGACTTGTATCTTTTCTGTTTTAAAATGTTTTTGTATTTTACATTGTGTATCGATGACGTCATTTTGGCGCCAAAATTTGAATAATCATGTATTTTCTTAGTTTATATAAGCATCTATGTACCAGGCTGATTTTTACTATTGCCAGTTGATAAAGCCCTGTGTGGCGAAACGCGTTTTGGCTGTTTTTATATATTGATTATTTTAATTAAAGGAATATTGGCTTTTTCACTATTTATTTGCCATATATCCTTTATTTTACCTGGTCATATATCATTGTGAAGTTGATACCTGCTAAAGAATCCTAGGTGGGGACTATACCACCCACGCGAATAGATTGAGCAGTATATCCTGCTCATTCATATGTGAGTACCTGCATTTCTACTGTTTATACTTATTTTATTATATCTACAGTGAGCACTATATTTGGTTGTTTTTTTTCTCTCCCTATTCTATACCGAGGAATTATCTTCACCTTATCCCACCAGTGGGGGGCAGACGCCACTGAATGCCAATTATACTTGAGCTAGTTTATGCTCAAAAATAGGTGAGTGCAATACCTCCCTCATATTTATCCTGCTCTTATTGGTCCTCAGTTTTCACTATTGGAGTCTCTTTGCTTTGTCTTTTTATGTCTACCACGGAGTCAAGACAGCCCAAGCATTAGAAGATCTACTTTCTTCATTGGAAATTCCTACACATCAAGCCCTCTACTAATCTATTGGAATCTAAAAGCAGACTATTAAGTATTGGGACTACTTTTTTTTTTATATATTCATTTTTTTATATTGTTCCATTTTACACTGTTAGTGTGTGTAAGTGGATTATATTTTTTTTTTTTGTCAATCTTTCTTTTATTGAGGCATTTATAGTGGGGTACAAAATAAAGAGAGGGAAATGCAATAACGGTTGACAGTGGAGGGTTCGTACATCATTAATTTGAAGAAACCACATTTCCTGAGTAGCGATGCCTCATTTTTTTTTTGGTTAAAACAGTTTTCTGTTGGCTTGTGGTGTTGCATAAACATAATATAACTATAAACAGTGCCTATCTAGGTACACTATGAAAATAGAGAGTCAGTAGGCTATATAACATCGTAGACACGCTTTAGATGATTAGTCGTCAGGTTAAACATTCAAGAATATTGCAAGCTAGGTAACTATCTGAATACTCATCTGTAGGCAAATCTATTTGTAAGGAGGTAATTACGCTAAACGTACATACAGTGGTGGCTGTGCTCAAGGCTAAACATAACTGTGTGAGTTAACTAAGAGCTTACATTTACACTTCACTGGGCACACGACAGGCGTATGCATATGTTTAAGTATATGTATATATTCTCTCTGTGGTAAGAGTAAGCTAGGGGGTTGTAGCGTAGTTTTCCATACAAAATTTAAAAAGAATTTAAAATAAAAAATAATATAAAATAATAACATAAAGTTATACGAGTAGACAACATAGTAAGCATGGTTACAAGTGGGAGTCCAGCAGGGAGAGTCCATGTGGGTCATTCAGGTTAGGTCACTACAGCCAATGGCTGAGAGTGATGGTGGTGGGACTGTCAAACTAGACATGGTGTAAAGCTGTGGTATTTCGATTAAGCTTAGCTTTGTAAATTGTTCATAACTTGAGGTGGACAGTTTAGCTTGTAGTGGGCAGCTCCCATTACGAGTGGACAGGTCCCTCTGTAGGCTATTCTTCACCCTATGCCGTTTCTGCCGGGTCCCCGGTGCCAGTAGCGTAGTTCCAGTAGGAGTCCGCACAATACATTTAGCCAATGCCCCTTAGAGTCCAGGTCTGATGAGGCAGCATGGCATCGGGTTCTGCCTCCCCTCCATGCTCTTTCCGTGTGCATCGTCGAACTTGGGAAGGTGGCGTTCTTGGGTTGCAGCATAGTGGCTGGCTGTACTGAGGTGTTGCATCTGGACATGCTGCTGTGGCCTTGGGGTGGACTGGTTGTTTGTTTTTTTGTCACTGCTTGTATAGGCATAGGTGCCTGGGTTGGCGCTGTCTGCTTCCCGCCGCACGTTTGGCCGTGTTTGCTCCGTCGGACGCCCGCCTTAAATATTTGCTGTGGGGCATTGTAGTAGCTTCGTCGGGTCGTCGGGCGGATCCATGAGGCCACAGTCCGAGCCGCTTGATGGTGGGGCATACCCCGACCTCTCATCAGGTTGTAGAAAGCCGAGCAGAGTCGGTCGAGGGCCTCCAGTGAGTTAGGCTTCTGATTGCTGCTCGCAGTCTCCCTCCGTGGCTGCTGTTGGGCGGCCATCTTGGGCTTGCTCCGACTGCCCCCTGCTTCTCCCGTTTGTGTGGTTGGTTTAGCTTGCTTGCCTGCTATGTTCGTCCGCTTGTCTCGCGGGGACCGGGATGACCCCCACCGGTCCAGGGGGGGGGGGGTTAGGAGATTAGCTGTGGTTGCTGGCGTATGCGGTTTCGGAGAGAGCGGCCGCCTCTCTCCGGCTCCCGCCCCTGCAGGCCTCAGTTTGCTGGTAGCTTAATATGCCCCGCCAGGCTCCCAAAGGGTATCCCCGGAGACCTCACTGCGCCCCCAACGTGGGTAGCACACCTCGGGGTGTCGTAGGGTTGTATAATCGCCGCTAGTGCCCTCTGTTTCTCTCGCCCGCCAGGAGCTCTTGCCCCGTGCGTCTGTTCGGCATGGCGGTCAGACTCCGCCCCCCGTGGATTATATTTTTATTCTTCTTCTTTTTTGTCTTTTTGATCCTATTTAATTCTATCTTTTTATTTATTTATTTTATTTTGTTATTATACATTTATCTGTTTTTAGCGCGACCTATTACTGTGTTTTTGCCATTTTTCCTTTGAGGATATTAGAGGGAACCTCATACCCATAGGTTGCAGCTTTCTATTTGTTTTCATCCTTATTAGATCACTCAGCGCTGATCCTATATCTATCTTGGTTAAAACTTTAACACTCCATATCTCCCGAACCCAGCAACCGATTCGGATATTTTTTTCAGGTTTTACTCCTCTACATCAGGGCTATCTGAGGACACTGGACTTATGAATGTACCCCAGATATTTGGGGTACATCCAAAACTTGTATCTGTAATTTTGTTAAATGTTATCTGAGGGAAGGAGATGTGTGGGCTGTACCATGTATGTAATTGGTTGTTTTGTTAATTATGTAGGTGTCGCTCTTGCATGAGCCTCACCGCATAAAAGGAGAATGCATGTCAGTAAAAGCCAGTTCTTGTTTGACCTTCAAATCACAGCCTTGACTCATTTTGTGGGCAGAAGGGTATCCTAGCTGTACTATAGCTAGTGGGATTGTTCTACATTTTCAGGATTCTTATGGACTACTAAGGAAAGCAGCCTCTCCTCTTCTCAGCAACAGGAATCCAGACTAACTAAGTGGTCCAGCTTTCAGCAAGACTGAGGGTAACCGTAACAGGGAGCAACTGGCGAGAAGTCCTGCAAGCGCGAGTTGGCCAAACGGTTGCAAGCAGCGGACAGAAGGAGGTCATGGGCAGAGCGGAGAGACCGGGAATGGGCATACTTATGGATCTGTGAGGAGATATAAGAGGGGCTAAGATCATTCAGTGCTTTATAGATTTGGGTTAGCACTTTGAATTGACTCCTATAGTATACAGGAAGCCAATGTAAGGACTGACAGAAGGGTGAGGTGTGAGAGGGCCGGCTACAGAGGAGGAAAATCAGTCTGGAGGCAGCATTCATTACAGACTGTAGCCAGGGTAATATGTCTATTGGGAAGACCAATCAGGAGATAGAGCATGGACATGCTCTTTAGTAGCATCTTGTGTAAGAAAGGGGTGGATGCGGGCAATGTTTTTGAGGTGGAATTGGCATGATTTGACAACAGACCGGATGTGAGGCTCAAAGGTGAGGCCAGAATCAAAAGTAACACCAAGACAACATGCTTGTAAGGATGGGCTGATGTGGGTACCACCAATCTGAAGGGAGAGCGAGAGAGGAGGATTCATTTTAGGAGGAGGAAAGACAAGAAGTTCTGTTTTGGAAAGATTTAATTTCAGAAAGTGGGAGGACATCCAATCAGAGATAGAAGAAAGGCAAGAGGTGACACGTTGCAGGAAATCAGGGGAGAGGTCCGGAGAGGAGAGATATATCTGGGTGTCCTCAGCATACAGGTGGTATTGGAATCCAAAAGAGGTAATAAGTTTGCCTAGAGAGGCAGTGTAAAAATAAAATAAAAGAGAAACCAAGGACAGAGCTTTGGGAGACTCTATCTGAGACAGGACGAATGGTGGAGCTATAATTAGAAAATAAGACATTGAATGAGCATTGGAAGAGATAAGAGGAAAACCACGAGAGGACAGAGTCACAGAGATAGAGTGATTGAAGAGTTTGAAGAAGGAGAGCATGATCAATGGTGTCAAAGGCAGCAGAGAGGTCAAGAAGAATTAGTATGGAGTAGTGACCATTGGATTTAGCTGTGATAATGCTGTTAGTGACTTTGATAAGGGCCGTCTCAGTAGAGAGGAGAGGGCAGAAGCCGGACTGAAGAGGGTCAAGGAGAGAGTTGGAGTTGAGGAAGCAGGCCAGGCGGGTGAAGATTAGTCTTTCAAGAAGCTTTGAGGAAAAAGAGAGCAGGGATATAGGATGATAGTTAAAAAGGGAGGATGAGTCGAGACATGGTTTCTTTAAGAAACTACAGTAGCATGTTTTAGAACAGCAGGAACAGTGCCAGAAGAAAGAAAGCAGTTGAAGATGTGTGTTAAGGAGGGCATAAGAGGAGAGAGATCTGATAAGGTGAAACGGGACAGGATCAAGTGAACAAGTGGTGGGGTGAGAGGAAAGGATAAGCGCAGCCACCTCTTGTTCAGTAGACTGGGAGAAGGTTGAAAGGGTTGGAGAGGCATGATCCAGGTGAGGTTGAGAAAGTGAGGGGCAAGGTGGTGAGAATTATTTCCTTAGCTGTTTAATCTTGTCAGTAAAGTAGCATGTAAAACTATTGGCTTGGCTGTAAGGTTAGTTTGGGGGGTGGCCGCAGCAGGGCAAAAAAGAGAGTTAAAGGTATCAAAGAGACGCCTGGGATTGTGAGAGCATGATCGAATAAGAGAAGAAAAGTATGAATGTTTGGCAAGGGCAAGGGCTGTATGAATGCAATATGAATTTTTAGTGTAGAAAGTCTGACTCAGTGTGAGATTTCCTCCAGCAGCATTCAGCAGAACGGGAGCATCTTTGCAGGTAGCGTGTTGATATTGTGTGCCACAGTTGGGGGCATATTCTCCTCGAGGTGCCTGTTTGGAGCGGGGCTGCAGCGTTCAAGGCAGAGGTGAGGGTAGAATTATATGAGGAGATAGCCAGTGAAGGACATGAGTAAGCAGTAATGGATAATAGTTGGGAATCAATATCAGCTGACAGCTGCTCTAGGTTTTTAGAACTCAGATTCCTTCTGAGTTGAGGGGGATTAGACTGAGGTTGTTGGGAGAGGGGGTTATTGAGAGCAAACAATAGGAAATGATGATCTGAGAGAGGAAATGGAGTGTTGCAGATGTTATAGATTGTACATTCATGAGTGAAAATAAGGTTTAGAGTATTGCCTGTATGCGTGAGGAAATTAGCCCACTGTGATAGCCCAAGGGAGGAAGTAATAGAAAGTAGTTTTGAGGCTGCTAGGGTCAAGGGTTAATGGGAATGTTGAAGTCTCTGAGAATTACAGATGCAATGTTAGAGGAGAGGAAGTAAGGAAGACAGGCAGCAAAGTGGTCAAGGAAAAGAAGTGGGTAGAGTGGTATCTGGAGAGCATCCATATCTGAACCATACATGAAAGTCCAGAAGGTAAAAAAATATATAAAAAAAAAAAAAAATAGGAAAATTAAATAGCAACGGAACCAATGAGTAAATGAAAAGCACACTTAACTTATGCCTCACACAGCCAGTCAGATATTGTGAGGCTTATACCCTATTTGTAGGGGTATCAGGCGCAAGTGACTTCCACAGTAGATGGTTGACCCAGTAAAGGCCTGGGTTTGAATATGGGGATCTTCAGGGGTCTATGGTGGACAAACTTTTTCCCTTGTTGCTTCACCAGCAGCGAGACCCAAGTTGCGCAGAAGGGTTTCCAGATCTTGGAGGCCCGCACCTGATGAGTCCTTACCTGGTAGGGGAGTAACAGTGTCTTGGCGATTCCCCAGCAATAAGGGATTTTGTTAGCTCTGAGTAGTTGTAACATTTGGTTCAGTGACCACAGTCATGCTAGGGTTTTCCATGTTAGGTCAGGGAAGATAAGTAGGGATGCACCTTCAAATTGGATCAGGATTTTCCACAGCAAGAAAACAAGGCTTTGTCCTGAGTGGACTGGAAGCGAACTATGAGATCAGCTGTGGAGGAAGCTGTGGCATCCGGTGGTTTCGGCAGGCAAAATATGCCCTTTGTTTTCATAATGTTTTGCTTGCTTGGGCGGCATTAGGACTGTGAAAAGCCTTCTAAGTTAGTGAGGCAGTTCGTCCCTAGTAATGGCGTCTGGGATGCCTCTGAGTTTTAAATTAATTCCTTCAACGTCTCCACCAGAGCCTCTGTGTCTTCTGGATTTCTTCCACTTTCTCCATGGAGGCCAGTCTAGAGTCCTGGACACTAGTTGAGGCTTCTAGTAAAGTAATGCGTGTAGTAGCGCTTTCAATAGAGGCCTTGTAATGGGAGATATTGGCTGCTATATTTGCACGCAGCTCACCTGGCATGGACTTCAGGAGGGCTGCAGGCTCTCGGTGATCATTAATAAGTGCAGACTTCGCCTCATGCATTAAGTCTCTGGAGGTGCTGGCCCCCGCATCCAAGGTAAAATCCTCAGATGAGTATGAAAGCTCATCATGCTGTGGTGCCATATTACTCATGCAACCTGCTGCGATCACCTAAGAAGGTCACAGATATCCCGGCTCACAGGCGCTTTTTCCACTCTGGAGTTTTTTACCTTTTTTTCTCAGGGTGTATGTATCTCCCTCGTCCAGGTGAGTACGTTGGCATAAAACATTTTTTTAAGTAAGAGATCGCAAAGCTCGAGGATTGTGTGTCTGCTCAGGTCCGTTGCTAGCTCCTAACCCCATTTTTTTTTTTGTTTTGTTTTTTTAAGGAAGGAAAAATAAGAGGCATTGTTTGTCATGATGGACAAGAGATCTGCACAATCAGGGCCGGCCTTAGGGGTGTGCGAGCTGTGCGGCCGCACAGGGCGCCATGGAGCAGGGGGCGCCGTGGATTTAAAAAAAAAAAATATATATATATATTTTTTTTTTTTAAATTTGCAGCGGGGGCGGAGCTTACCGTGCGGCGGGGCGGAGCTAAAAGCGCCGGAAAACTGCTGCAGGGGAAGCAGGAAGGAGTCCCTGCTTCCCCACCAAACAGTCACCAGGAGCTGCACTGCCTCCACAATGAACTCCACAGGTAACTGTGGGATTGTCAGGTGAGTGTGACTCTCTGCCTGTGTTTATTACTGTCTGTGTGTGTATGACTGTCTGCCTGTGTGTGTCTGTGTGTATGACTGTCTGCCTGTGTGTGTGTGTCTGTGTATGACTGTCTGCCTGTGTGTGTCTGTGTGTGTGTGTATGACTGTCTGCCTCTGTGTGTGTCTGTGTGTATGACTGTCTGCCTCTGTGTGTGTCTGTGTGTATTACTGTCTGCCTCTGTGTGTGTCTGTGTGTATTACTGTCTGTGTCTGTGTGTATGACTGACTGTCTGCCTGTGTGTGTCTGTGTGTGTGAGACTGTCTGCCTGTGTGTGTATATGACTGTCTGCCACTGTGTGTCTGTGTGTATTACTGTCTGCCTCTGTGTGTGTGTCTGTGTGTATGACTGTCTGCCTCTGTGTGTATGACTGTCTGCCTCTGTGTGTATGACTGTCTACCTCTGTGTGTGTGTCTGTGTGTATGACTGTCTGTGTGTTTGTCTGTGTGTATGACTGTCTGCGTGTGTGTGTGTGTGTATGACTGTGTGTGTCTGTGTGTATGACTGTCTGCGTGTTTGTCTGTGTGTATGACTGTCTGCGTGTGTGTGTGTGTGTGTATGACTGTGTGTGTCTGTGTGTATGACTGTGTGTGTCTGTGTGTATGACTGTCTGCCTCTGTGTGTGTCTGTGTGTATTACTGTCTGTGTCTGTGTGTATGACTGACTGTCTGCCTGTGTGTGTCTGTGTGTGTGAGACTGTCTGCCTTTGTGTGTCTGTGTGTGTGTATGACTGTCTGCCTGTGTGTCTGTGTGGATGTCTTCCTGTGTGTGTGTATGGCCGTCTGACTCTGTGTGTGTGTGTGTGTGTGTGTGTGTGTGTGTCACATACAACCAATACACGCATATCACACACTGTTAATACACCCATTACAAATATCACACATAGCATACATATCACACACAGTCATCACACCTACTATCACATACACAGACAACACAAACATTACAGCATACATGGATGACGGAGGGGAGGGGGGGGCGCTGTGAAGATTTTTCGCACAGGGCGTCAAAATGCCTAAGGCCGGCCCTGTGCACAATGATGTAGGCTGAATCTCCTACAAATTATTGTTCCCTTACTATATGTCCATCAAGTTCAACCTTCCTCGCATCTGTATTTTTGCTGTTTTGCTGTTGATTCAAAAGAAGGCAAAATAGCCCAGTTTGAAGCACTTCTAATTTTGCAACAAACTAGGAAAACAAAATCATTCTTGACCCCAGAATGTCAGTCAGAAGCCATAACCCTACAATTGAAAAACTATATCCTTGAATAGTATGTTTTTGCAACTATGCATCTAGTTGCTGTTTTTAAGTGAAACAATAAAAACTGCTTATATCCAGCATTGGTGGGCATACACAAGCAGTGATCCCACATACAAGTGGAACACCGACTTTTAGAGTTTACTTTTGGGTTTCGTCAAGTGCCGGGTCTAGGCTCTGCCTCACGATGACGTTTCAGTGGCACGTTTTGCCCGCCTCTTTTCTTTGGGCTTCATCAGACAACGCCCATCTCTCCCTCCTCCGGCTTTTAAGTGTCTTAACTTGGCCTCTGCTGTTCTCTGATTGGTTAAAATCCGTTCTGAAGTCAGGGGAAGTGTCAGGATTACAATTTATCCAACACACAGTATTAGTATCACACTTAGGAATAAGGATAACGTCTAACCGAACCTTACAATGACAGGACTTTTATTTTTTTTTATTTTTTTTAAGCTTGACATATAAAAAGAAAACATTTTTTTTCCCACTGTAATAGATTGAATAGCAGTTAGTTGTCTGCAAGCGTCTGGGTGTCAGGCCTTCAGCGTGTACTCTGCCAACCTCAGCAAGTGCACTTTGCCACTCATATCTGGTGTGACTATAGCGTGCCCTTAAAAACAAAAAAAAGTTTTTCACTGTAAGCTAATAGCAGTTAGTTGGCTGCCAGCTTCTGTGTCAGGCTCAGTGGATACTGTGCCCATTTGCCCAGTGCCACCACTCATATCAGGTGTCACAATAGCTTAAGCTTGACATTTAAAAAGAAAAAAAGGGGGGGCGGAGCCTGACCAGCATCCTGATCACACACATAACTGCAGAGCTCCTGCAGTTACATTCGGAAAACGGCAAAAAATTAGGCAAAATCAGCTCTCACCTGCACAAGATCACCCTGCCTGAGCTCAGTGAGCCCCACTGAACACGAGGATACCCGTCTTGTGGGGATCGGTGCAGGAAATCCACGGCTGCATGAACGCGGCCTACAAGCGCGGGAACAGGGGTGAGGCGGCCTATCTCCCCATCCTCTCGATAGCAGCACCAGGGGCATGATGCTCCCCCCCCCCCCGGATCGGTGGGGGTTATCCCGACCCAAGCCTGGTTGCCCAGGTCACAAGCGACGAATCTGCACAGTAAGCCTGCAACACCAGCACCCAAGGCAACATGGGACTGTTCAGGCACGAAAAAAATGGCGACACGAACACGGCAAACCACAAGCCGCACAGCAATCCAACCTCCTAGGCGAACACAGGAGTTTCACGAGCGGATCTGCTTCCAACTCTGGACAACGCTTCACTCCCAAAGGCGATCCTATCAGATGGCAATCAAAGCGGTAACGGCCTGGATTCGTCCGGCACTTAGGCGCCGTCTGGGCGGATATCCCCTCCGTACCTCCAGTGAGCCTCTTCGCCGGGGACCGGCACGGGGAGCAACAGCAACAGGTATCTTGGGCACCAGCTCTTGTGCCCCAATACTACAGGGGAGGTCCCACCAACACGTCCCACCTGCCCACACCTCGGCGGCCTCAATTACCCTCCTCAAACAGGGCGCCACTACATCCTTACCTGCGCACGATGCCAACCGCGACATTAACCGGGAGGCAGGGAGGCTGGAAGCCGGTGCACGAAACGGGTGGAAAGCCCCTCCGCGGCCCACAGAGGAGAGATCTCTGAAAGACCCACAACGGGGTGACCGCCGCCTCCTGAAGGAAGGCATAGGATGAAAGAACTTTGCACCAATCATGCCACACAACTGGGACTACTCAGCTTAAAGGACGGCATGCCACCCAAGACCCCAGACCACAGGGAAAATCTTACAAACCTTGTTTATGCATGTTTATCTATTGTTTAGCATAGTCCATACTGGTTAATTTCACTGCTCACCTTCCGCTGATTCAATACCTACTATTGCCTTAACTGAGCAGTTTACCCTTAGGTGCATTACAAATCTGTATATGATATGTCTCCCATGCCTGCAGGTTAACAGAGTACTATGTTTAATACGCCTCTAATGCCAACTTTGTTCGTAGATATTTTTAGTTAATCACCTAGCTAATCGAACCACTGTTTAACTACTAAAGCGATGACATTCACTATAACTCTTAACCCTAAGCTACCGTTACCTAGCGATAAGTAACTCAGAATGACAAACGTACCTAGCCAGCTTGTACCTAGCATGTTTTATTACTAAAAAATCTGTGCGTTTCATCTAAATGCTGCTGTTAACAAATCTGTGTGTTCCACTGTCTGATTATGCTGATGTGGCATTACTAGCACGCTCATGTTATTTCTGCACAGCAAAAATAAAGAATTTAAAAAAAAAAAAAAAAAATGTTTTCACTGTAATAGATTGAATAGCAGTTAGTTGTCTGCAAGTGTCTGGGTGTCAGGCCTTCATCGTGTACTCTGCCAATCTCTGCCAGTGTACTTTGCCACTCATATCTGGTGTCTCTATAGCGTGCCTTTACAAAGAAAAAAAGTTGTTCACTGTAAGCTAATAGCAGTTGTCTGCCAGCTTCTGTGTCAGGCTCAGTGGATAATGTGCCCATTTGTCCAGTGCCACCACTCATATATGGTGTCACAATTGCTTAAGCTTGACATTTAAAAATATTTTTTTTTTCACTGTAATAGATTGAAGAGCAGTTAGTTGCCTGCCAGCTTCTGTGTCAGGCTCACAGTGGATACTGTGCCAATTTGCCCAGTGCCACCACTCATATCTGGTGTCACAATAGCTTAAGCTTGACATTTAAAAAGAAAAAAATGTTTTCACTGTAATAGATTGAATAGCAGTTAGTTGTCTGCAAGCGTCTGGGTGTCAGGCCTTCATTGTGTACTCTGCCAACCTCAGCAAGTGCACTTTGACACTCATATCTGGTGTTACTATAGCGTGCCTTTAAAAACAAAAAAAGTTTTTCACTGTAAGCTAATAGCAGTTAGTTGTCTGCCAGCTTCTGTGTCAGGCTCACAGTGGATACTGTGCCCATTTGCCCAGTGCCACCACTCATATCTGGTGTCACAATAGCTTAAGCTTGACATTTAAAAAAAAAAAAAAATGTTTTCACTGTAATAGATTGAATAGCAGTTAGTTGTCTGCAAGCGTCTGGGTGTCAGGCCTTCAGCGTGTACTCTGCCAATCTCTGCCAGTGTACTTTGCCACTCATATCTGGTGCCTATATAGCGTGCCTTTACAAATAAAAAAATTCACTGTAAGCTAATAGCAGTTAGCTTTCTGCAAGCGTCTGGGTGTCAGGCCTTCAGCATGTACTCTGCCAACCTCAGCAAGTGCACTTTGCCACTCATATCTGGTGTGACTATAGCATGCCCTTAAAAACAAAAAAAGTTTTTCACTGTAAGCTAATAGCAGTTGTCTGCCAGCTTCTGTGTCAGGCTCAGTGGATACTGTGCCCATTTGTCCAGTGCCACCACTGATATCTGGTGTCACAATAGCTTAAGCTTGACATTTAAAAATATTTTTTTCACTGTAATAGATTGAAGAGCAGTTAGTTGCCTGCCAGCTTCTGTGTCAGGCTCACAGTGGATACTGTGCCCATTTGCCCAGTGCCACCACTCATATCTGGTGTCACAATAGCTTAAGCTTGACATTTAAAAAAAAAAAAAAATGTTTTCACTGTAATAGATTGAATAGCAGTTAGTTGTCTGCAAGCGTCTGGGTGTCAGGCCTTCAGCGTGTACTCTGCCAATCTCTGCCAGTGTACTTTGCCACTCATATCTGGTGCCTATATAGCGTGCCTTTACAAATAAAAAAATTCACTGTAAGCTAATAGCAGTTAGCTTTCTGCAAGCGTCTGGGTGTCAGGCCTTCAGCATGTACTCTGCCAACCTCAGCAAGTGCACTTTGCCACTCATATCTGGTGTGACTATAGCATGCCCTTAAAAACAAAAAAAGTTTTTCACTGTAAGCTAATAGCAGTTGTCTGCCAGCTTCTGTGTCAGGCTCAGTGGATACTGTGCCCATTTGTCCAGTGCCACCACTGATATCTGGTGTCACAATAGCTTAAGCTTGACATTTAAAAATATTTTTTTCACTGTAATAGATTGAAGAGCAGTTAGTTGCCTGCCAGCTTCTGTGTCAGGCTCACAGTGGATACTGTGCCCATTTGCCCAGTGCCACCACTCATATCTGGTGTCACAATAGCTTAAGCTTGACATTTAAAAAGAAAAAAAATTGTTTCACTGTAATAGATTGAATAGCAGTTAGTTGTCTGCAAGCGTCTGGGTGTCAGGCCTTCAGTGTGTACTCTGCCAACCTCAGCAAGTGCACTTTGCCACTCATATCTGGTGTGACTATAGCGTGCCCTTAAAAACTAAACGTTTTTCAATGTAAGCTAATAGCAGTTAGTTGTCTGCAAGCGTCTGGGTGTCAGGCCTTCAGCGTGTACTCTGCCAACCTCAGCAAGTGCACTTTGCCACTCATATCTGGTGTGACTATAGCGTGCCTTCAAAAACAAAAAAAGTTTTTCACTGTAAGCTAATAGCAGTTAGTTGTCTGCCAGCTTCTGTGTCAGGCTCACAGTGGATACTGTGCCCATTTGCCCAGTGCCACCACTCATATCTGGTGTCACAATAGCTTAAGCTTAAAATTTAAAAAGAAAAAAAAAAAAATTCACTGTAATAGATTGAATAGCAGTTAGTTGTCTGCAAGCGTCTGGGTGTCAGGCCTTCAGCGTGTACTCTGCCAACCTCTGCAAGTTCACTTTGCCACTCATATCTGGTGTGACTATAGCGTGCCCTTAAAAACAAAAATGTTTTTCACTGTAAGCTAATAGCAGTTAGTTGCCTGCCAGCTTCTGTGTCAGGCTCACAGTGGATACTGTGCCCACTTGCCCAGTGCCACCACTCATATCTGGTGTCACAACAGCGTAATCTTGACATTTAAAAACAAAAACTTTTTTTCACTGTTATAGATTGAATAGCAGTTACTTGTCTTCAAGCGGTTGTGTCAGGTCTACAGCGTGTACTCTGCCAACCTCTGCAAGTGCACATTGCCACTCCTATCTGGTGTCACAATAGCGTGCATTTAAAACCAAAAAAACTTTTTTCACTGTTACAGATTGAATAGCAGTTACTTCTCTTCAAGCGGGTGTGTCAGGCCTACAGCATGTACTCTGCCAACCTCTGCAAGTGCACATTGCCACTCATATCTGGTGTCTCTATAGCGTGCCTTTACAAAGAAAAAAAGTTTTTCACTGTAATAGATTGAAGAGCAGTTAGTTGCCTGCCAGCTTCTGTGTCAGGCTCACAGTGGATACTGTGCCCATTTGGCCAGTGCCACCACTCATATCTGGTGTCACAATAGCTTAACCCCTTAAGGACCAAGCTTCTGGAATAAAAGGGAATCATGACATGTCACACATGTCATGTGTCCTTAAGGGGTTAAGCTTGACATTTAAAAATTTTTTTAAAAAAATGTTTCACTGTAATAGATTGAATAGCAGTTAGTTGTCTGCCAGCTTCTGTGTCAGGCTCACAGTGGATATTGTGCCCACTTGCCCAGTGCCACCACTCATATCTGGTGTCACAATAACTTAATCTTGACATTTAAAAACAAAAAACTTTTTTCACTGTTATAGATTGAATAGCAGTTACTTGTCTTCAAGCGGGTGTATCAGGCCTACAGCGTGTACTCTGCCAACCTCTGCCAGTGCACATTGCCACTCATATCTGGTCTCACAGTAGCTTGCACGCATAGTACCCCTAATCCAAAAAAAAAAATGACAGGCAGAGGCAGGCCACCCCGCAGGGGCCATCGTGGTCGTGGTGCTGTGATTCCCTTTGGCCCTAGAATAATGCCCAGTTTTCAGAGGCCACGTACCCTGAACTTGAAAAGTTCTGAGGACATAGTTGACTGGCTAACACAGGACACCCAATCTTCTACAGCTTCCGCTCGGAACCTTGACGCACCATCCTCCTCCAGCTTAGCTTCGGGCACCTTTCAAGATACCACTCACCCGCCTGCCGCCACCACCAAAACTAGCACCACAGCCGCTTTACTTGGTATGTCAGAGGAGTTATTCACACATCCGTTTGAAGAAATGAGTGATGCGCAACCATTATTGCTAGAGGATGTAGATAACAGGGATATGTCACAGGCAGGCAGCATTACACACATGGACGTACGGTGTGATGATGATGATGATGTTGTACCCGCTGCTGCTTCCTTTGCCGAGTTGTCAGATACAAGTGAAGCGGTTGATGATGACGATGCGTCCATGGATGTCACGTGGGTGCCCGCTCGGCAAGAAGAAGAACAGGGTGAAAGTTCAGATGGGGAGACAGAGAGGAGGAGGAGGAGACGAGTTGGAAGCAGGGGGAGGTCGTCGCAAGGAGCTAGTGGCACAGTCAGACAGCATGCATCGGCACCCGGGGTCAGCCCGACAGCACGCCAATCAACGCATGCTGTGTCCACCACCAGAATGCCGTCATTGCAGAGCTCAGCAGTGTGGCATTTTTTTTGTGTGTCTGCCTCTGACAACAGCGATGCCATTTGCAACCTGTGCCAAAAGAAACTGAGTCGTGGGAAGTCCAACACCCACCTAGGTACAACTGTTTTGCATAGGCACATGATCGCACATCACAAACGCCTGTGGGATCAACACATGAGTACAAGCAGCACGCAAACTCTAAGCCACCACCCTCCTCCTGGTCCAGCATCTTCAGCCACGTCAACCACTGCTGTCCTCCTTGCCCCTTCTCAACCATCCGCCACTCCGTCTCTCGCCTTGAGCAGTTCCCGCTCATCTGCCCACAGTCATGTGTCTGTCAAGGACATGTTTGAGCGTAAGAAGCCAATGTCAGAAAGTCACCCCCTTGCCCAGCGTCTGACAGCTGGCTTGTCCAAACTAATTGCCCGCAGCTTTTACCATACAAGCTGGTGGAGTCTGAGGCGTTCAAAAAATGTGTAGCTATTGGGACACCGCAGTGGAAGGTACCCGGCCGAAATTTATTTTCACAAAAGGCAATCCCCAACCTGTACTCAATTGTGCAAAAGGAAGTAATGGCATGTCTGGCACACAGTGTTAGGGCAAGGGTCCATCTCACCACTGATACCTGGTCTGCAAAGCATGGTCAGGGCAGGTATGTCACCTACACTTCACATTGGGTAAACCTGTTGACGGCTGCCGCTGCATGGCTCTGCAGAGGAGTTGGTGACGCCGCCACGACTTGCAGGCAGGCCTGCTGCCACCTCCTCTACTCCTCCTACTCCATCCTCTTCCATAACCTCCTCGGCTGAGTCCTCTTCTGCTGCTGCGTCTTGCTCCACATCAACGGCAACCCCCCAGCTCCCCAGGTACTATTCCACATCCCGGATTCGGCAGTGTCACGCCGTCTTGGGTTTGACCCTGAGCGGTTGGTGGGGGCCCTAAATACTAATAAGGGGGGGACCTTCCTGTCTTCTGCCCTCACAGCTCTTTTCGGTCCTGCCCCTGGCAAAGAATATGGTGGGGTTAGTGATGCAGAGTTGGGGACACAGTTGAACCCGCTATGTTGGACTCAGCCAAGTCTGCCACTATACCCTCCCCTGACTGCGAATAAGTTGACAAACTGAGGCATCTGGCCTCAAGCTCAGAAAATGTGCTAAAACTAAATCTTGTCATGGTATATCACAATTTGTTAGCTTCCTGTTTTTTTTCATTTCTATTCTTTCTTTTCTCCTCTTAAACCCAGTACTAATTCTCATTATATACTTGGTGGATCTCTAACAGCGTCAAATGCAATATAATGGTTATTTGTTTTTTATTTGTTATTATTTTTTATATTACAATGTATGACATCTGCAAAACAGACACATTATATTTGCTTCAACTGTTTTATATTTTGTCATTAAAAAAAAAAAAGTTCTTCTATACCACCCGCAAAGACATTTAACATATGTTTCCGTATACTTACACGTATGTCTACTAATGTATGTATAGTGTTTTTAAAAACCTCTGACAAAACGTGTATGACGAATGTACCTAATATTATGCTTTTGTATTGTTATGTACTATTTTGGATGACCAATAAAGTGTAAAAACATATATATATATCTATATATTAAAGTTATATACAATAAGTTAAAGCGGCACTGTCATGCCGAACTTGCCTTTCTTTAATTGATTCCTCTTCTCTCCCTTTGTCTTATGGAGGTTGCCGGTAAAACTACCGAATTGCGTCCTAACAGAATGAGAACAGTTTCTCCATTCTTATTAGAACGGAATTTGGGACTTTGTTCGGATCGTAAATTTCATTTGAATGAATGAAACTCCGATCTGATTCGTGCTATGGCTGCATCTTGCAGCCACTTAGTAAATAACTCCCTAATTCCCACGGTATCAGGGAGCTATCTACCAAAAGGCTACTAAAAAAGACTGGACATACCCCATTTGCAATACATTGGGTTGTCTACTTGTGGTGGAATCTCGGTAAAAATAAATTTAGTTGGCCGAGATTACCACGTGGCATGTGTACGTGCATATGCTGACGTATCGATCAGTTGGTTGCACGAGGCAAGATACGATCAGTAGTGTACGGAGCATGTGCAAGAATACAGGATATAGTATTCCCCTCCTCCATTGTGCTGGACAAGCCATGCGGTCAAGCAGGAAGTTAATTCTTATTTGTATTTGATTGGTCAAGAGAATGTGCGGGTGGAGCTTAATATGGGAGGAGTTATGTGCCTATATAAGGAGCCTGAACTATTGTCCGGGGCTCAGAACTTGCTGTATTTTGGTGACATTAGTCCCTCTGAGTCCCGATCGGTGATCCAATAAAGAATCTCTTCCTTCCTGAAGAAACCTGTATCCATCTCTCTGTGCTTGGCTTCCGTCAGTTTCTCCGGTATCATTTGGTGCATTGGCCGGGAAGCTCATCGTTCAACGGTAGCTGAGAGGCAGAGGCGTGAGACGGTCTATCTTTGTCCACGTTCTCTACGGCTGCACCCCTGAACTTCTGCGTGGACCTCCCTTCGTCTCGGCGCCACTGGTCTGTTGTCCAGGAGATCATCGGCCTCTACGTAAGAAGTGCTGGGGTGTCCCCGTCGATGAGTGTGAACTCAGGTTCAGGAACGAGGAGGTAAGACGACCGCTGTTTTAGACGGCGGACCCACTAGGGGTATACCGATTGTGCGGTAGGCCCAAAAGGGGTTTAAATCTGTGTATGGAATCTGCCCCCTCTGTCGGAGGGAAGGAGCGAAGGCGCACCGCTCAATCGAACGCTCTTTAGTAAGACCGTTTGATTTGGTTTGGAGTCAGACGGGGTCCTGTGTAAATAGCCCTAGCCGGACACCGGTGTCTTGTCTAGACTAGCGTTCTAGGGTGTATATTTTGTTCGCTAGGTCGGAGGGACCAGGAGACTAAGCGGCGTCTGTGTAAATTCGGTTCGCTAGATCTCAACCTATCTTGGCTAAGTGGGAAGGCGTGTAAATTTGGAACCCACTAGATTTTTGATAGAGTAAATAGACTAAGAGGGTTCTGTTGTAAATTCCGCCCTCTAGTTCGCTATATGTGGTGCTTGGGCAGTGTGGCTAACCAAAACGGGTGTACATAGTTTTAGGTAGTCCATTCAAGGTACTGGCCAATAGTTTAGTTGGGATTGTATATGTGTTAAAGATTGTTAGTAAAGTGTATATCTTGTTAGATAGCGCGAGCTCAGCCGTCTAGCGAGAGTGTTAATAGTGTGTTGCTGTATCATAGTGCACGGTACCATAACCCTGTATATTTACTGACACTGTATATAAGTACTAATCATTGTCGTCTATTGCATGTTTAACACCATAACCACTAATAATTGTATTGTGACCTTAAATTGTGCTTTGACCTATGCTAACCGTACTGTAACCGCTATTTGTAAAAGACGATGTTACTGGGGTGTGTTATAGACGGGTAATTCGTATATAGAGAATTATAGCGTGGGTGACTGTATAGTTTCGCCAAAGGGCATAATATTGATTATTTAGTGACTGGTGTAACAGCTGTGTGTGTACGGGAATTCCCTGAGTGTTTATTGTGTTATTGTGTACGTTTCACTTGGTAACCGTACCACGTGGTGCTGTTGCCAGAGGAAACGGGTGTGACTGTTGAATAGAACGAGTGCATAGTATTCGTTGTCAACGACGTTCCATTGATAAGTATGGGCGCGTCGGAGTCAACGATTTTGGATCCCTTAGGTTGTATGGTAAAGCATTTTAAAAAGGGATTTAAAACATGTGATTTTGGGGTTAAAATGTCTCCTGTACATTTGGTCACTTTGTGCACTAGGGAGTGGCCTATTTTGGTTGCGGCATGGCCGCCACGTGGTAGTTTGGATCCAACCCTGATACAGCGTGTACACGTGGCTGTGTCAGGTAGGCCTGAACTTTACGGACAGTTTCCATATATTGATTGTTGGAGACAGGCCGTAAACGACTCGCCAAAATGGATTCAGATATGCCACGAGGAGCAATGTCGCCTTATGGTGGCCAGGACTTGTTTGTCCACTAGGACTGTGGTTAGGCCCATTTTGGACACGCCCCCTGAGTCCGAGATCCCTTTGCCGCCCCCTTACTTCCCTATAGGAAGAGGTGACACGAGTGCAGGAAGTTCTATACCCCTCCCCTCATTGCCCTCGTCCACTTCCGCTTCTTCCTCCAGTACAGAATCCACCCCCCCTCGTATTAAACCTCCCATTCCGGAACCAGAACCAACCCCCGTTAGATCTGAATATCCTGATTTGGCGCCACTTCAAACTTCCGGTCAAGCTTCTTCTAGCTCGGCTGGGAGTATTCTATTTACTAGCTTTTCCCAAAATCAAGCTCCCACATCCTCATGCCTTATTTCCCCCCGACTGGAACCCATAACTGACGCCCCTTCACGTAGCCCTATACTAACCAGACAACTGGCCGGTACCCAACAACTCAAACATTATCAGATGCCTCTTCGTCTGAATCCTGGGTCAGCCTATCTCGATGCCGCAGGTCAAATGGCACATGCTGACCCAGTCTTCGTATATGTCCCGTTCACGACTACCGATCTCTTGAATTGGAAGACCCACAATTCCTCGTCCACTGAGAAACCACAAGCTATGACCGATCTGTTCACCTCGATAGTTCAGACACATAATCCGACATGGGCTGATTGCCAGCAGTTATTAATGACATTGTTTAATAATGAGGAAAGGACAAGGATTAACCAAGCGGCCATTAAAGCGCTAGAGGATAGAGCCCGTGCTTTAAATCAAGCCAATCCGGCAGCATGGGCCGCAACACATTACCCTAATACCGATCCCGATTGGAATGTTAATGGCGCAGATATGGTTCAACTCAAAGCCTATAGAGACGCTATAATTGCTGGCATGAAAGCCGGAGGGAAGAAAGCTATTAATATGTCGAAGACAGTTGAGGTGATTCAGAAAAGTGATGAAGCGCCCAGTGTCTTTTATGACCGATTATTGGAGGCATACCGCTTGTATACCCCCTTTAATCCGGAAGACGCTGATAATTCCCGAATGGTAAACTCCGCCTTTGTCAGCCAAGCTTACGGAGATATTAAGCGCAAGCTACAAAAGTTAGAAGGGTTTGCAGGAATGTCTATCACCCAACTAATGGAGGTAGCAAATAAAGTATACATGAACAGGGAAACAGAGACAAAGAAAGAGGAAGAGCGCAAGATGCGTAAAAAGGCTGATATGCTAGCGGTAGCGATCGCAGGCGTAGATAGACGGGGCCCAGATAGAGGCGATAGTAGATGGAATAGGGAGCCTTTGAGTAGGAATCAGTGCGCGTATTGCAAGGAAGAAGGGCATTGAAGAAACGAGTGTCCGCAAAGAGAGCAGTACGAGAGAGACCTACCCAGGGCAGGTTACGGAAACTTAAGAGGCAGAGCGAGAGGTAGAGGAGGCCCCGGAGGGAGTAATGGGAATAGAGGAAGTGTAAGGGAAGACAGGTACTATCCAGCAGCGCAAAGGTCCCGCGATAGAGAAGGTAGGGACTTTGTAGGATTGGCTGACACGGTCATGGAGGACTATTGATACCGACCGGGCTCCATCCCCCTTGGTCGAGCGGAGCCTATGGTCGATGTATCAATAGGGGGAAAAAGGAGTGCATTCATGATCGACACTGGTGCTGAACATTCGGTGGTGACTGACCTAGTTGCTCCTCCATCTGGAAGAACTATTACTGTAATAGGAGCAACTGGAAGAAGTGCTGCAAAACCGGTTCTTAAAAGTCGACTCTGTACATTGGGAGGCCACGTAGTAAAACATCAATTCCTTTATATGCCTGAATGTCCAGTCCAATTGCTGGGACGTGATATGCTATCTAAGTTACAAGCGCAGATTACGTTCCTACAAAATGGAACAACATCCTTAAAGTTTAATGGACCTTCAGGTATTATGACATTATCCGTACCAAAGAAAGAAGAGTGGCGACTTTATACAGCGTTGACTAGCCAAAACCCTAGGAGTGATGAATCCTTATTCAATATACCAGGAGTTTGGGCAGAGAACAACCCACCAGGACTGGCCCGCAATATTCCACCTATTAAAATCGAACTAAAACTTGGGGTCTATACAGTGAGCCTAAGACAATATCACATCCCGCAGAAGGCTAAGAAGAACATCCAATCTTATCTGGATAAGTTCATACGGTATGGTATCCTAAAATTCTGTACTTCCCCCTGGAACACCCCATTGCTGCCTGTTCAAAAGCCCGGTACAGATGAGTATCGACCTGTACAGGACTTGAGAGCAGTCAATGATGCGGTTGTTAGTATACATCCAGTTGTGCCCAATCCATATAACCTGCTTGCTTTAATTCCGGGCGGGGCTACTTACTTTACAGTCCTAGACCTCAAAGATGCCTTATTTTGCCTCCGAATTGCCGCAGAAAGCCAATGTATCTTCGCTTTCCAATGGGAAAACGCTGTAACGGTCTCAAAATGCCAAATTACTTGGACAAGACTGCCCCAAGGGTTTAAAAATTCACCTACCCTATTTGGTTCAGCTCTAAGTCAAGATCTACTGGATTTCGAGTCCATCCCAGGAGAGTGTGTATTGTTACAATATGTAGATGACTTGTTGATAGCAGCAGTTACAAAGGAAATATGTCAGCAAGCAACGCACGATCTACTACACATTCTCTGGAAGGCAGGATACAAGGTGTCTAGAAGGAAGGCTCAGTTGTGTTTGCCAACTGTCAAATATCTGGGATTCCATATCTCTGAAGGTCAAAGAATTATGGGGCCTGAGAGAAAAGAAGCTGTATGTCAAATACCGATACCCAAGAATAGAAGACAAGTGCGAGAATTCTTGGGGGCAGCAGGCTTCTGTAGGATATGGATTCCCAGCTACGCGATACTGGCAAAACCTCTGTATGCAGCTATCAAAGGTACAGAGCACGACCCCTTCTTATGGACTCAAGAACAGCAAACGGCATTTGAAGATGTGAAGAAGGCTTTGATGAGTGCCCCAGCATTAGGTCTACCTGATCACACACGACCATTCTACCTGTATGTACATGAGCAAAGAAGAATGGCTGTGGGAGTATTGACACAGTACTTGGGATCATGGCAAAGACCTGTTGCCTACATGTCTAAGCAACTGGATGCAGTGGCCAGCGGACTTCCACCTTGTCTAAGAGCCGTAGCTGCAGCCGCCCTGCTAGTAGCTGAAGCCGATAAACTCACTCTGGGTCAAGAACTTTATGTACGAGTCCCACATGCAGTACAGACGTTGCTGGATTACAAAGGAAATTATTGGTTTAGTAACAGCCGTATGACCAAGAATCAAGCAATGTTGTGTGAAAACCCAAGAGTGCATTTAGAGACTGTTAATACCTTAAATCCAGCTACCCTTTTGCCACAACCTACTGAAAGTCAACATGATTGTTTGGAAGTAATGGATGAAGTATTTTCAAGTAGACCAGATCTTCGTGATTTTCCCATCCAGAACCCTGATGTTCAATATTACACCGACGGCAGTAGCTATGTGAAAGAAGGGATCCGCTATGCAGGATATGCAGTAACAACGATAGACAAGGTGATAGAAGCTCGACCACTGGCAAAAGGAACATCAGCACAAAAGGCAGAATTGATAGCACTGACACGAGCGTTACAATTGGCTGAAGGTTTAAGAGTGAACATCTACACGGACTCCAAGTATGCGTTTTTAACCACTCATGCCCACAGAGCTTTGTATAAAGAAAGAGGATTATTGAATTCAGAAGGCAAAGAAATCAAGTACGCAGCTGAAATCCTACAACTATTGGAAGCAGTGTGGGAGCCGAAAGAAGTCGGTATTATACATTGTCGAGCGCATCTGAGAGGAGATGGTGATGTAACCAAAGGAAATCGGATGGCAGATAGTGCAGCTAAGCGTGCCGCTGAATCAGGAAGACAGGAATATGTGGAGCATATAGCTGCTCTTATACCAACTCCACTGTCTCAATGGACTCCAGTTTATACAGCTCAAGAAGAGGAGTGGTTGAAAACTGAACCTGGAAAGTATTTGGAGAATAAATGGTATCAGTTAGAAGATGGAAGAATAGTCATTCCAGCATCACTAGCGGTAGAAATTGTCCAAAACTATCACAACGGGACACATTCTGGGAGAGACAGTACAGAAGAATCTCTCAGAAAACATTTCTACATACCATGATTGTCCAACTTGACTCAGGCCATTGTACGAAGATGTGTAACGTGTGCTAAAAATAATGCAAGGCAAGGACCAGTAAAGCCACCAGGAGTCCAGTTTATGGGGGGACTCCCCATGTCCGATTTACAAATTGACTATACAGTGATGCCTAAATCTGGTGGACATCGCTACCTACTGGTAGTTGTGTGTACCTATTCAGGCTGGGTAGAAGCATGTCCTACTCGTACAGAGAAAGCAGGGGAAGTTGTGAGATTCCTGCTACGAGAAATAATACCCCGATATGGACTACCCTGCTCTATAGGATTGGACAATGGTCCAGCTTTTGTTCATCAGTGCCTACAACAACTGACTCATATGCTTGGTATAAAGTGGAGGCTTCATACGGCATATAGACCCCAGAGTTCTGGTAAGGTAGAGAGAATGAATAGAACTATTAAGAATCAGGTGGCTAAAATGTGTCAGGAAGAAGGCGGAGCCAAGCAGCCGACCTGAATGGCCGCACGTTAAGCGAGCTCCGCAGCGAACAAACTTTTTGGGCCCACTAACGGAACCTTAACCCAACAAAACCGGCATCAAACCGACCCGCGGACGCCCGCAAACGACATGGGCCGCAAATCCAAAAAGCCAAAGCCGGACAACCCACGGCAACACCAAAGCATTGGGGACATGTGGAAGCGAGCGCTCAGCGCCCAAGGCCCAAACATGGCCACCTACGACGGCTACAGCTCTGAAGTGTCCGATGACTTCACTACAGAGGGGGAGATGGAACATCCACTAGCGGGGAAGCCGCCCCACCAGTCCCCCCCGAAACCAGACTCCTCACCAGTGACCGTAACGGTCATTAAAGACCTCCTGGCAGAGCTCCGGTTATCTATACAGGCAGACATGGCCCAATTGCGAACGGACCTGCAGGGCCTGACGGGCCGCTTGGGCACACTGGAGGCAGACTCCCAGAACACCAAGCATCACACACAACGCCTACAGCAAACGGTCCAGGACCTCAAACACCAGCACCTTACCTTTGAACAACGCATAGCAACGCTAGAAGACCAGAGCCGTGGTAAAAACATTAAAATCCGAGGTATCAGTGAGGAGATACCAGAGTCTGAGCTCCCACACACACTGCGGAGACTGATCCAGACGCTTCTGCCGCCCAAGCAGGCCAAGATGGTGCCTATAGACCACATGTTCCGCCTGCCACGAGCTGCCAAGGCCCCGCAAACAGCTCCACGGGATCTCCTGGTGCGTTTTCAAACCCACGGAGACAAGAGGGCAATAATGCAGGCCACACGTAACCACTCAACATACCCATTTGAAAGCATGCAGTTATCTTTCTACGCGGATCTATCGGGATCCACTCTGGCATGGCGGCGCACGCTCCAACCCTTTACAACCCTCCTACGCCAGCATCAGATCAGCTATCACTGGAGAGGTTCGCGCACGCTACTAATCAATCACGGGAATAAGGCCCACACCATCAGAGGCGTACATGAGGCCAATGAACTGCTGCCGACACTGGGAATCCCACCGATCCCTCATCTCCCCATGGAGTCCAGCTCCGCGCAGACACAAGGCACCACCTGGAACCCCGCAACAGTGGTACCGTTTGTACCCAGAAGAGCCGCGATAGCAACCAAAGCAGCAGCCAAAACCTGAGGGACCCCAAAAATTATCTGGCCTACCAGCCAACATACCTCAGCAACACTAATTGCTATATCTGCTGAACTTGAACACCTGTTGAACCTTTAATCGTTAATTGTTTGTTTTGTTCTAAGCATATTTCTTTGCAGCTTTTAGCTATTGAACACGTGTACACATAGCCATAGACACACTATCCATATGGCCACCCACATATAGCTCCCTTGAGACCCCCCCCCCCCTCTCCCCAGGGTAATAGGGGCCATTTCGACGACGGTAGATGGGGACACCAGACCACTCACTAGCGCTACACACAGGGAGGATGGGAAATACTACCCCAACGTAGCTCGGCCCCAGCGTAAGAAGATACACTACAACCACCCGGCTTTAAACCCCCAGCCCTGATCACCTAAGACCATACAGACAACTGGTACCCCCATATCAGCTATGCCAGCTTAACTCTCACTACGTTATAGTTATATTCCCAGAACATGTTATTATCATAATGTTTTTCCTAGCATATGCCACACGATCTCTAACTTGGTTGAAATTACTGCCATCTCTAGCTTGTCTCAACACATAAACAAAAAAAGTGCACCTTTTTATGCAATGTCACTGTGATAATCTTGTTACCCAATTTTTGCGTGCTGTTGTGGCACTTTCTTTATACCTGTAACCACCTTTGCACAACAAAAATAAAGAATTAAAAAAAAAAAAAAATGTGTCAGGAAACCCAACTTAAGTGGAACGTTCTCTTGCCCATAGCTCTATTGCGAATCCGCAGTACACCTACCAGAAGGATGGGCCTCTCTCCTTTTGAAATCATGTAAGGGCGACCACCTCCAGTACTTGGTAAATTAAGGGGGGATTTGAGTCAGTTGGGAGAAGGAATTACCCGGCAGCAGGTTGTAGAGTTGGGTAAGACTATGGAGGAGGTACAGAAATGGGTACAAGATAGATTACCTGTGAATATTTATCCCCCAGCTCATAGTTACCACCCAGGAGACCAAGTGTGGATTAAAGAGTGGAATAATGTACCGTTAGGGCCCAAGTGGAGAGGTCCTTATGTTGTTCTTTTGTCTACCCCTACAGCGATAAAAGTAGCCGAAGTGACTCCGTGGATACATCACTCCAGGGTTAAACCAGCAGCAGTCGATTCTTGGCAAGCTACAGCAGATCCAGAGAATCCCTGCAAGATCCGGTTAAAGCGCACGACTCAGTCGGAGTGACGAGGAACCTTGTGGATTACAAATTTTATTGTTTCAGAGATTTGGTAAGTGAGTGAGAAGGCCATAATAAAGCCTGTCCGCTCACCAACGAGTGTATAAGTCAGGAAAAGTCTCGAAGGGACCCCTGTGAAGACGAGCACAACTTCATTCCCTGCAGCCCTTACATCCTGGAAGCTGAGGTGCCTTCGCACGGACGAAGACTGAGGATGACGACGAAAGATGTGTTTCTGATAATGTTTTTATATGTGTATTTTTATATTCAGGAAGGTAGAGGTACCGACACTCCTAGCTGTGAGGTATGCATTAAGACTACAAGAACAGGTAACCATATTTCCCAAACCCTAATTTGGCATTCACAATACGAGTGTAAAGGAGATGTATCAAGATGTAGATACTTAAATATAGAATATAGTGTGTGCCATTTAGGAGTAGGAGAACCTAGGTGCTTCAGTCCAGAGTATCAACCTCGTACAATTTGGTTGACTCTCAGGAATGGAGATCCTCAGGGGACCCTAATTAATAAGACGGTATTAGAATCCGTACATTCTTCGGGTGTTCTGCTATTTGATGCGTGTAAGGCGATATCAAGTGGTAGAAAGCCGTGGAATGTATGTGGGGATCTTAGATGGGAGAGGACGTATGGGTCTAACGATAAATATATTTGTCCCAGTACTAAAAATAAGTATGTGAGTCCTAGATGCCCAAATAGAGATTATAACTTTTGCCCATATTGGTCTTGTGTGGGGTGGGCAACTTGGGGACAGACAGTAGACAAGGACATGATTGTGACTAAGTTGCCTACCAGTCTATATTGTAAGTCTATGGAATGCAATCCAGTCCATATACTTATAAATAACCCCGACAAGTTCTTAGATAAATATGGTAATTTATTTGGGTTCCAAATATATGGGACGGGTTTAGATCCTGGGACAGTATTGTTTATAGGGATAGAGACTGATACGGTATCCTCCCAGACTCATCAAGTATACCATTCCTTTTATGAAGAGATGAGCATAGATAATAAGATCCCCCATAATGCTAAAAACCTGTTCATTGATTTAGCCGAAAGTATTGCCGGTAGTCTTAATGTTACCAACTGCTATGTGTGTGGAGGTACTAACATGGGAGACCAATGGCCTTGGGAAGCAAAGGAGGTAATGTCCGGTTCTGAGGCAGTTGACCAATTAATATCTACACAAGCCGATTATCATATGAGTGTTAGAGGTAAATCTGAGTGGAGATTAAAGACCTCCATCATAGGTTATGTTTGCATAGCAAGGAAAGGAATGATGTATAATACTTCTGTAGGAGAATTAACTTGTCTAGGGCAAAAAGCTTATGATGATGATACAAAGAATACAACTTGGTGGTCGGCTTCAAATGTCTCAGAACCATCTAACCCGTTTGCTAGATACGCCAAATTAAAGGATGTGTGGTTTGATTTATCCATCACATCTAACTGGAGAGCCCCAGCAAATTTGTACTGGATCTGTGGTAAGAAAGCCTATTCGGAGTTGCCACAGGACTGGGAAGGGGCATGTGTGTTGGGTATGCTCAAACCATCCTTCTTCTTGTTACCTATCGAAACAGGTGAGACTTTAGGTGTTAAAGTGTATGATGTGAATCATAGGAAGAAAAGGGGACCCATAGAGATAGGCGCCTGAGAAGATAATGAATGGCCTCCCCAGCGTATTATAGATTACTATGGGCCAGCCACGTGGGCAGAGGATGGTACCTTTGGTTAGAGAACCCCAATTTATATGCTCAACCGTATTATAAGATTACAGGCAGTGGTTGAGATCATTACTAACGAGACATCACAAGCGCTCAATCTTCTAGCGAAGCACAATACCAGGATGAGGACAGCAGTATACCAAAATAGATTAGCCTTGGATTACCTTTTGGCAGTAGAGGGAGGTGTATGTGGGAAGTTTAACCTGAGCAATTGCTGTCTTCAAATAGATGACGAAGGGCAAGCAATAGCTGAGCTTACTAGCCATATGGTTAAACTAGCGCATGTGCCTACTCAGGTATGGAAAGGGTACAATCCAAGTAGTTGGTTTGGTAGCTGGTATGAGTGGTTTGGAGGGCTGAAGGCAGTGGTAGGTGGAGTCCTACTGATTTTAATGTTGTGTCTACTCCTGCCGTGTCTTATACCCTTAGTAGTTAGGTCTGTGCAAAGCCTGATAGAAAATATAGCAGAGAGGAAGGCTGCTGCACAGATAATGGCAATTTATAAATATAAGGCTCTAGATCAGGGAGAACCAATGCAGGAAGATGAGTGTTGAAGATTCACATCATAGATAAGTCTGGTCTGGTTCAAGGTAACTTGCGGTGTATGAAAACTAAGGTTAAGTGATGCCTCAAGTAATTGTGAAATATTAAGAGGCATCAAAGGGGGGAATGTGGTGGAATCTCTGTAAAAATAAATTTAGTAGGCCGAGATTACCACATGGCATGTGTACGTGCATATGCTGACATATCGATCAGTTGGTTGCACGAGGCAAGATACGATCAGAAGTGTACAGAGCATGTGCAAGAATACAGGATATAGTATTCCCCTCCTCCATTGTGCTGGACAAGCCATGCGGTCAAGCAGGAAGTTAATTCTTATTTGTATTTGATTGGTCAAGATAATGTGCGGGTGGAGCTTAATATGGGAGGAGTTATGTGCCTATATAAGGAGCCTGCACTATTGTCCGGGGCTCAGAACTTGCTGTATTTTGGTGACATTAGTCCCTCTGAGTCCCGATCGGTGATCCAATAAATAATCTCTTCCTTCCTGAAGAAACCTGTGTCCATCTCTCTGTGCTTGGCTTCCGTCAGTTTCTCCGGTATCATACTATTACAAATGGTATGCCATCATGGGGGTAATTTTCATTTCTGAGCTACAATATGGTCTCAAATGCAACGTAACCAATCTGGCGAATTACAATGTGAAAAAACTGAAACACAAGCCTTATATTTGACTCTAACTTTTGAAAACACCATAAAACCTGTACATGAGGGGCACTGTTATACTCGGGAGACTTCACTGAACACAAATATTAGTGCTTAAAAACAGTAAAACATATCACAACAATTATATATCAGTGTAAGTGCCATTTGTGTGTGAAAAATGCAAAAAAAAATTCACTTTCACTGACGATATCATCGTTGTAATACATTTTACTGTTTTGAAACACTAATATTTGTGTTCAGCAAAGTCTTCTGAGTAAAACGATACCCCCCATGTTCAGGTTTCATGGTTTCTTGGAAAGTTACAGGTTTAAATACAGTGCTAGCAAATTAAATTCCCTAGACTTTCGAGCTGTGTTGTCAAGCAGGTCTTGCAAATTGTAATTAACCCCTTAAGGACAGAGCTTCGGAAGCTTGTCTTTCACTTTATGACAACGGCATTTTTTGCATTTTTTGATGTTTGCGCTCAACTGCAATTTGCATTTGACTAATTTATTGCACCGATGCATATTATATACCGTTTTTTAAAAGACAGAAAGGGCTTTCATTTGATGTAACATACATATATATATATATATATATATATACATGCTTATTTATTATAAAAAAATACAGAAAAATGCAAAAAAAAATGAAAAAGTTTGTGCTTTTTTTTACAGTTTTTGCAATAATAATGTGTGCACAATTAGTGCAGGTTAAGGAAAGTAATTAAAAATAAATTCATTTAGTTGTTCTGATTTACAGAATATATAATGTGTCTGGGATTTTGAGGTTTTTTTGGTAGTTACAGGTCACAAAGCACAAGGAGTAAAATAAACTTTTAATGTGGAGCGATTTTAGAATTTGGTATGTTTGTCTTGTAAGCTTAATAGCCATAAAAGAAAACAAAATTGCCACACAAAAGTATATATTTATATAAAGTAAACACCACAGGCTAAGGTTGTTTTGACACTTTCTACATAGCCATTTTACCATTTTACCGCCAACCTCTGCTAAATATTGGAGTAAAATTGTGTTTTTTGGGGGTTTTCGCACACAAACTTATAACAAAGAACTTCTCATGTGTATTTTGTAAAGTTGGTGTGTGCTATTCCTGTACAAAGTTTTATTATGTGTTCAGTTACTTCTGCTGAGTACAACGGTACCCCCATTGTATGTCTTTGGCACTATTTCGTGAAGCTACAGTGCCATATAGGAGACCTGTCCTTTTCAGTATTCACAGTAGAATTTTGAGAGACGGATTTAATGAGCCTATGCTTCCATTTGGGGTATTATAACAGTTTGACTGTTCAAAAACACCCCACAAAGGCCTACCATTTGTAAAAGTAGACACTCCAGGGTATCTCATAAGGTGCATATTGTTCCTTAACATGCCCCCATTTTTTTACCATTACATGCCAAAGTATGTGGTAAAAAATTATTTTGTGCATTTTTTACATACGGATTGCATTTTTGCTGGGCATTTTGTATATTTCATGTGTGCCGCAAAGTTCAAACCCCCCAAATTATGCTCAGCTAAGTCTTCTGAGTAAAAGGACACCCCCATTGTATGTCTATGGCACTATTTTGTGAAGCTACAGTGCCATATAGGAGACCAAGCCATATCAGTTTTTACCGAACTTTGAATTTTGACGCCGGGCCTATGTGCAATTTCCAAGCATCTTCGCAGGTTTTAAATTCAAACTACCCCACAAAGGCCTACCATTTCTTAAAGTAGACACCCCAGGGTATTTCAAAAGGCATATTTTGAACCTTAGCGTGGGATCATTTTCCCGCTAGCGTGTACCAGGTGTAGTGGTAATAAGCGTTTTTTTCTGCCTTTTTGACACACAAAGTGAGTTTGCACAGTATATTTTGCAAACCATATGTGTACTACCACTGTATAATACTTCATATGTTGCTCAGCTATGTCTGCTGAGTACAAAAATACCCCCGTATGTACCTTTGCCAGGTATATGTGGACATCGGAGGGGCACATTTGGGACACAGCCATTCCATTTTTTTTTTTCAAACTTTAAATTTTTACACTGTGCCCATGTCCCATTTTAGAGTATTTTACCAGGCTATGTAATCCAAATACCCCATAAAGCCATACCATTTCTTAAAGAAGACATCCCAGGGTATTTCAAAAGGCATATTTTGAACCTTAGCGTGGGATCATTTTTCCGCTAGCTTGTACCAGGTGTAGTGGTAATACGCGTTTTTTTCTGCCTTTTTGACACACAAAGTGAGTTTGCACAGTATATTTTGCAAACCTTATGTGTACTACCACTGTATAATACTTCATATGCTGCTCAGCTATGTCTGCTGAGTACAAAAATACCCCCGTATGTACCTTTGCCAGGTATATGTGGACATCGGAGGGGCACATTTGGGACACAGCCATTCCATTTTTTTTCAAACTTTACATTTTTACGCTGTGCCCATGTCCCATTTTAGAGTATTTTACCAGGCTATATAAACCAAATACCCAATAAAGCCATACCATTTCTTAAAGAAGACATCCCAGGGTATTTCAAAAGGCATATTTTGAACCTTAGCGTGTGATAATTTTTCCGCTAGCTTGTACCAGGTGTAGTGGTAATGAGCGTTATTAAATGTATTTTTTTACTTTTTAAAACTTTTTTTACTTTTTAAAACTATTTTTTAAACTTTTGTTTTGCTTATTAATTTTTTTAAAGTTTCCTAAACTTTCGTAAAACTTTTTTTTACAGATTTAACATTTTTCTAAGCTTTCTTTTATGTTAACCCCTAACTAGCAGTAAGCAGCACAAACAGTAAATTCCCCATTTTCCCATAACTCCCACCCACCCCAGCTAGCAAAATATTTAATTATACAATATTTAAATTAGTTAATTAAATAAATTTAACCCCTGAGGGTTAACAAATAAATAAAAGTTAATTGTCAGGGGTTAAAAAAAATTTAGATCACAGTATAATACTGTGATCTGTATTTTGATCACTGTAGGCAGTGATCGACTGGCAGGAAAGGGGTTAATTTTTATTTGGACTGGGTAAAGGGTTTATTTTTTTTTATTTTTTACTTAAACGTTATTAAAACTTTTTTTAACTTAATTTTTTAACTTTTTAAAGCTTATTTTGAAACTTTTTTTAACGTTAACCCCTAGTTAGCCTAATACTAAATCCCCCAATTCCCCACTAACTTCCACCCTCCCCAGCTAGCTAAATTTATAATTTTAAAATATTTAAATTAATTAATAAAATAAATTTAACCCCTGATGGTTAAAAAAAAAAAAAAAAAAAGAATTGGGGGGCGGGCCGGACCGCCGAGCTGAGCGGTCGCAGGACAGCTCAGCTCCTGCAAAAAAACACACATAAAACCTGTAAATCGGGATTCTGAAAAAAATACCTAGGAATACCTGCGACCCTCGAAGTAACCGGGCTGCCTGAGCTGAGGAGAGGCTAGCTCTAGTCCCTCGGAGGAGAGGGCCCGCTGCATCAGGTGGGACCTCGCCTGGCGGTGAGTGAAGCGGACGGCCGCCGCGACGCTATCCTGCCCGAAGGAGCCCGATACAAGCACAATACAGGCGGGTCCGGTCCCGATTCCCCCCCCTCTGGACCGGGGGGGTGATCCCGGTCCTCACCCCACAGCCGCACTCGGAGGCCGCGATATACCAGGCCGCAACGAGGGCCGGAGCCCTAAGGCTAAAATGGTGGAGGCCACGTGTGAGTACCTGAGGGCCAGGGAGAAATGAACTAGCAGCGCTTGCAGACCCAAGGAGGCGACCAAGCGCCAAGGCGAGGAAGCCGATCAGTAGCACACTCACGGGACCTGACACCCTACCCTGCAAGCAAAGTGCCTGAAGCACACAACCTGCCGAGCTCAGGCCGACAGCATGCCCCTACCCACATATATAACTGGGCTTGGAAATGGAACTCTCGCAAGTGGGTCGGGTACTGTGATGCCTGCTACTCCTTGCGACTTACAGCGCCCGGGTCTGGGGGAGCCCCAGCTACCAGAATGGCGGACTTGGCGGGCGAACCCGAAATGGTGGCACGGTCTGACACCACCAAAGCACAGCGGAACGGAACACCCGATGCGGTACTGATGTTAGATGAATAACTGGTCCGGGGAGTGGGAACCTGGCGGAAATGCCGAGGAGGGCAGAAACGGGACCTCCCCGACTCAAATAGGCTGATAGGCCCACACCTAATGCCTGCGGCTTGGCTGCTACACCTATGGCCGTACTCTGCAAACTGCCTGCAACACATGTGGGACTTAAATAAATCGGTGAAACAGCTTACCTACCAAAGCATAATATATGATGTGCATATCACCTCAATACTCACCTGGTTATGCGAACCGACTCAGGTTTTCTCTCATTGTCTATGCTTTTGATTTTTCTCTCACTTAGGCATGCTAGCTTTACTTACCTCAGCCTTGGCAGGGCAGTATAAGTATCAGTGGCTAGCCAAACGCTGCTTAACTAGTAAAAGTGTTTATATCTTGTACGATATTTCTTGTAAAATATGAATGCTACACAACACATATCTGACTATACATGACCTGCCTACCTAACACTAAACGCCAGCTCAACTCACTCCACACAAAACGCTAAAAATTACTACTCTACTTAACTAACTGACCATCCTTTGCCTACCTATCTCCTCCATTTGACAAATGTTAAAGCGACACTTGTTAAAACGACACTTGTTAAAGCGACACATATTAAAGCGACACATATTAAAGCGACAAATGTTAAAGTTACCCTTTCTGTTCTATACCTTTGAATCGTTAAGACTGCAGCGTGACTAAACACAACTTGAGTTTTCTAGACGTACCTGACTAGCAAGATATACTCAACTAAAACTAAAATGTGTGCATGTCATATAACCGCAATTCCACTGTTATAACTTGTCTGAAAATGCATGGTTTGCCCCGCTATTGTGGCGATGCAAGCTCATTATGTGTAATCTCTGCGCACCAAAAATAAAGAATTAAAAAAATAAAAAAATAAAAATAATTAACCCTCAGGGGTTAAAAAAAAAAAAAAAAATCAGATCATAGTAAAATGTAATCCCTGCCAATTGATCACTGTAGTCAGTGATCAATTGGCAGGGAAGGGGTTAATTTTTAATTAAAATGGGTAAAGGGGGGTTAAAGGGGGGTGGGATTTTAAATAAACTTTATTTTTTTGTCACCAGGGGGCAGGATCAACACTGATCCGTCTCCCTGCACTTCACACTGAACCCGGAAGTGCAGGGAGGCGGAGGTGAGTATACAGAGCACATGTGCCCGCTCTGACATGCTGTCAGAGCGGGCACATGTACTGGGGCAGCCGGATCCGGTGCTCCCGGTCTGCCTCTAATGCAGAGGCAGACCGGAGCACCATTAACGTCACGATCGCCGCGATTGCGGCGATCTGGGGTTAATTTTAACGGGTGACGGACGAGGTCCGTCACTCGTCATTAACGCATTCCCCTGAGTGCCCCTTAACGACCTTGTCCGTCACTCGTCGTTAAGGGGTTAATAAATGACCTAATTATGCAAAATGTTTACATAAACATATACTTAGAATTCTCTCTCTCACTCTCTCTCTCTCTATATATATATAATATAGATAGATATAATTCTAAGTATATATTTATGTAATAATTTTGCATAATTATATACACTGCTCAAAAAATAAAGGAAACACAAAAATAAAAAGTTCATTATTAAGTATTTCTTCAGAGATCCATTAAGTAACATTCTTTAAGTTCATGAGAATAATCTTCAATAGGAACAATAATCAAGTAGCTAAGAATATTTGCAAAGTAAGAACAGTTCATAGTGAATAAGCATGATGGGAGTTGTCCTTCATGAGATTAGTAACTTGTATCAATGAAGGTTTGAGTAAGCAAGTATTAGTTCATTAATAAATGATTTTGTAGACAAGTAGCTGAAAGATATACTTTAAGGTTAATATGGGTAGTCCTCCAATAGTTCAGAGATATGGTCCACTTGTAAAGTAGCAAAGTATCCGTTCTCCAGTAATCCTTTATGGCATGCAGCAATCCTTGCATTTGCTCAAAGGCTGGAACGGCTTGTCTGAGTTTGTGGAGAGGCAAGTCCGGTGGAAGTAGATCCCAGTAGCTGAGCCTGTGGAGCCCGCTGTCTCGCGGAGGTAGCTCACACGTTAGCTCACACAATCAATCACCAAGCACCCTCCCTCTGTCCCAGTCTCCCTAAATACCGTCAGAGCTGTGTCAGAGGGGGGCGGGGTCCGGCTCCTCACAGCTGAGTGCCGAACCCGGAAGTGTTACTCCATGACAGTGGTGCAATGTGACGTTAGTGGATGGAGTGAGACATGATGCCCTAGTGTTATGGACAGAAGAATTAAACCAAAATGGCTATTTATTAATGTCTATTTATTCTGTGTAAAAAACTGGCTTCTAGAGTAAAAGCTTCCCATCCCCCCTCTGTGCGCTCAGTAACTGTTTCCTCTGCAAATTCCTCTTTAGCCGGGGCAGCAGCTGTCTCCTTCCCTGCTACCTCCCCCCCCCCTTCCCATCTGAGCAAGCCTCGTGTAACAGCTTATTTTATTAACTCCTCCCCCACTTCCTTTGTGCAACTAAAAGCTCTAAAGAAACATGCCACGTGTAGTAAAATGGAGCTGGGATACAAAGAAATGTCATGTGATGATGCTGGGGTCACGCCCAGTAGGGTGGGTTTAGACAAGACCCCCCCATAGACTGTTAACCAATTGATGAATGAATACTGTATGTTAATTGTGATTCTGTACATGACGTTTTTCTGCTTTAAAAGGGAATTGCACCCCCTGCAATAAAGGCCACTCTGGAGTTCTTTCAAACCTGCAATGTGTCCGGTGTGATTTTACTTCCAGAAGACATGTGCATGCATTAATCAATTTGGAAGGTGTAGATAGACAAATAATCAAAGTTTTCTTTGATCCAAAACAATTTGGCGCTTTCCGAACAGGGACTAATGGGTTGTGATTCTATGGAAGCTGCAGTGAAGAACGGAGGGGAATATCCAGAGACTGGAAAAGAAACAAAGAGTCTGATCACCTCTGTATATGGTAAATGAATAAATTACCTATATTTTCCTGTCTTTGGACTTCACTCCGTGTCTGCGGCCGGCTTCCTGTGGATAACATCAGACAGGTATATATATATATATATATATATATACCCATATGTCCCCTTTTTATATAGAACAATCTGTCATAATTGTCTATCTACAACCTAAATCCTGAATGTGAGTTTTATGTGTGAAAGTGTCTGTTTGAGAATCTGTTTTACTTCTTTTGATTATTTGAGGTCGGGTTCATAGACAACCCTGGCGTTTTTGGCCGGATTATATTAATTTTAAATCCTGGCATTGTTTTTATTTTAAGTTCAGGGTGCAAAAACCTGGCATTTGTGGCCGGATTATATTACTTTTAAATCCTGGCGTTGTTTTTATTTTAAGTTCAGGGTGCAAAAACCTGGCATTTGTGGCCGGATTATATTAATTTTAAATCCTGGCGTTGTTTTTATTTTAAGTTCAGGGTGCAAAAACCTGCCGTTTTTGGCCGGATTATATTAATATTTTAATATTAAATCCTGGCGTTTCTTTTGTTGGTTTTTATTTTAATTTCGGTTTTGGGAAATACAAAACTGGCGTAATTAGTTTTAGTTTGTTGAAATTCTAAAAACAACGAACACAGAGTTAAGTTGTTGTATGTGTGTTTGCGTGTTTCTATGTATGTGAGTTTATTATTTTCCGCCATTTATTTTAAGCTATTTGTGTGATTTAATTACATCCGTATATGTCTTTTTGGGTACCATATATGTTAATTGTGAACTATAAGTCTATGTCTGTTTTGTTACTTCACTCCTCTATTCTAATGAGAAGAAGGGTAAATGTTATGTAACTCCTTGCGTTTTGTTTGCAATGAATGTAGAGTTATTTCCTGTTCTTTTGTATTCTTTATGTTTCTGTACGGCACTCACATAGTTAACCTCTCTGGCTGGCTGTAAATGCTGACAGAGTTGCTTTTGTCCTCTCTCACTCTCTCTATCTAGGCCCCCACCCTTGTGTTTTCGTTAATAAGGGGGGTTGAATGGGTGATATGCTTGTGAGCCTCAGTGAGGAATGTGTGTGCTGGACAAATATTCTAGTTAAGAACTTTATGTAATCACAGGGACTGATTCTAATTTCCCTGAAGCTCAGTTAAGTAATGAATTGTAATTGCTAGAGAAAAAAAGTACTTTGATGAAGTTGGTTTTATTCTTAGATATCCAGAAATGAAGGGGTTACACTAACTTGTGAAGAGGCAGAGAGAGGAGTGCAGATTCGACCCCCTCCTTTTTTTTTTTCCTTTAGGACTCAGTGTGAAAGAGCGATACAGAAACCTGAGCCACTCCCAACTGCCTCAACTATAAACTGCAGACTATAACTACTACAGTTATTTGTGTTTGGTGCAATAACCAACATTATTTAAGATCTTGCAGATATTTGACTCCAGAGTTAAAAAACAGCACAAGAATAGTGATCTATGTGTGTTTGTTTGTTTGACTACGTTGTTAGTCTGTACTGTTTTTTTTCATTGTTTTTATGTATGTTATTTTGTGTGTATGCAATTATACAGTAAACTCCATTCCTTTTTACGGAAGGAAAACCTTGTTACTTCTGGGGTTGAATTAAAATCTTTGATTTAATTCATGAGAATGAGATTTTAATATCATGACCAAAATGGATTACTGTATATTGCAACGCCTGGACATACACGTGTTTTGGATATACAGAAGACAAAGGAATAGTATATGAGAATGGATGAGGCAGATTTACTACTATCCACAGCCACGCCTACTCCTAACGTAACATCACTTCCACTCTTACTATGTCCTTTTACTGTAGAATTGCCCAAATCCTAATGACCCATTCCACTTCATGGAGTGACTTGTTTAAGCCCAAGATAAATTGGCTGATTAGGCTACCTGTATTACCAATGTCCTCCACGATGAGTTAGCATCTGTGGAAAGTATCACTTCAGGTTGTCCCAAATTTTCCTCTGACTTAGATTTCAGTACATAATAAGGCCCATACCCATCGGCTATATGCGGCCTTGTATAGCAGGCCACATGGAATCTATTTGTAGCAAGAAAGGCTTGCCTGACTCCTCATTCCTGTCTAATATTGTTCTCTCCTGCATACATGTAGATGGCTCTCCTTGGAGTAGCCTGTTAACTAAGTCTTGCTTTATAGTTGCCTCTACCTGTCCAATCCATCTGCTAGGTGCAGATATCCTTCCCCCATTTGCAGGCCTCTAACACCTTTCTGCCTGATGGCCAAATTCATATGTCTGAACCAATCTCTACTGCTGACAAAACAGCCCTCTGCTTATTATTTCTTCTGCTCCACATAGTGAAACCTGACCAGGAGGCAAGGGTCCTAGCTAGCTTCCCCAATACCCTTACCTGAATTATACAGGCCCTGAAGATTTTGCACACCTCAATGTTTTCCCTACTCCAAGTTCCTGTGAAGTTGCTCCCAGGGGCCAGCCTGTCCCTTAAGCCATACTACCCCCTCTCTATCCTCTGCCCCGAAGCCTGTCCAAGCTCTTGCTATTCCCGAACAGGTTAAGGCTCTGGTGTCAAATGGTGCCTTGGTTCCCTGAGACTCTCCCTGCAATATCCCACTTCTCCCTGTAAAAGACTACTCCTGTGCTGGACACTGTCACCCTGCAGAGATGACATTCTATTACCTGGCCACTCTTCTGCCACTTCCCAGGGGGTGGGGGGGGGGGGGGAATGAGATGACACTGACTATTATTTTCAGCCTTTTCCTCATTACATCTTGTGGTTCAGAAGACCTGTTCCTGTTGGTGGAGATGCAACTCACCATAACAGATCTGTTCCAGATTTGCTGTCACTACAGTGGACCAAGTATCTCACCTCAACAATGTCTGCACAAGAAGCTGAGCTATAGGCTCTCACCACAGCATGCAAGACCTCTGAAGGAAGACACGCCAATATCTACTCTGCAACAAGGTATGCACTAGGTGTGGCACATGACTCCGGAATTAATCTGGAACTAAGAAGATTTCTTACAGCACCTGGCACACCAGTTAAGTACAGCATGGCTAAAAAGAGCTGATGGATGCCCTACACCTTCCTGAGAAAGTGGCCGTACTGAAGATAAAGGCTCACGGAAGACTGAACTCAGAGGAAGCATGTGGCAACTATTTGGCTGACCAAGTTGTCCAATAAGTTGTAAGTGCACTAAGGGAAGTGGACAGAAGAGTGTCTTCTGAATAAACTCCCATATTCACCATGTAAGATCCTACCCACAGACCTCAAGCTCCTGAAGGAAACACAAGCAGCTACTGACCCTGAAGAAAGACAAGCTGGAAACAGAAAAGAGCAACCCTTGCAGACGGGCTGTACCCCAACAATTTAAAGTTCTGCTTACCCAAGAACATATACTCAGCAGTGGTCAAGTGGGCCTACGGAGCATCATATCTGTCCAGAACCCTCATGAACTCTTTTGATCAATAAATACTCTGAAGTATCAGGAACTGCCTCTCTGACCAACAGTTACTGTAGATCTTGTGCCATTTGTGCCAAGGGCAACTCAGGAAGAATGGAGGAAAGCCCCAAGCATCTAGCCAAACCTCACTATCTCTTCCTGAAGAATCAAGTTGACTACACCCAGAATGCCAAAGAGTGGCTGGTTCAAATATGCACTAGTTATAGTAGACATGTTTTCAGGATGGCCAGAGGCCTACCCAGCCACCAAAGTGATAACCAAGACCACATGCTGAGTAGGGCAACCCTTTTTGAAACTCCATTCTTAGAGAGCAAAGATACTTGCTGAAGAAAATATCAACAAGTGGGTGTTTTGATGGCCATAATAATGCCTGACCACCTGCCATCGATGGAAAGCCGAATACCCCAAAAGGGGACCTTGTGAAACTAAAGAGAAACAGACGTACTCCTTACTCTGCAGCCCTCACGTCTGAGGTGCCTACGCACAGTCGAAGCTTCTTCAGAATGATCTGCTTATATTGAGTTTGTGGTGATATTAATATTGAATTTTTAAATGACCTGAGTCTGCTAGTATTAGGGTAGCATGGGATAAGATTTATAAGATTAAGAATAAGTAAATGTGCCATAGCCAAAATTATTATGTCCATACACATAATACATGACAATCACCAAGGTACTCTTGACACATCACATTCATGCTCCAGGACAAAAAGGAACACCCCTATAAAGGGCGGTGTTACCCACACATATATTAATGCCATGTTTTTTTTAAGTCTCTACACTATATTTAAACCTAAACGGTCAGCATGCGAGTCATGGAAAATGAATACCCAATCATTACTAAAAATATAAACCTAGACTACGGCATTACTATATATCTAGGGAACTATACTTGTTATGGGATATATGGTGGGATAGGGCGGTTACAAGCTACTTCTCAGATGACCTTCCATAATAGAATGGCCTTATAGATGATTTTGGCAGGAAAAAGGGAGAGTATGTAAAAATACTCCCAGACACCATGACATGCTGTACCTATATCCCAGATAATACAGGCCCTAATGGTAAGATAACGTTGACAATAGAAAAGTTAAAAAGTTTATCCAATGAACTGAAAAGGAATTCTGGGGCCACTGATCCATAAAAATTACCATCCTGATGAAAGCCCAAATATGGGGCTGAAACGTTGATTTGATTTATTTTGAACATTAAAAGTTACGTTTTAGTGATATTTACAAGTCCCTGAGTGCGGTCATTCTCTGTTTTTCTATATATTTCTTTTTTTTATTATTATTTATATTTATATATAGGTACATATATAGTGATATATACGTACCTATACGTGCTTTGGCACTCACCCCTTCAATATTCAAAATGCAACTGCCTTTGGTGCTACCGGCGTCCAATATGTAAAAATTGATGAATGGAGCACTCAAAAGGTCTTCAATAACGTGTATTTATTGTGGCAAAATTTACAACAACGTGCAAATTGTCCTGATCGACTAAACGTCGATCAGGACAATTTGCACGTCCTACGTGCATTTTCATATTGCATCCAAGATGCTTAAAATAATTGTGTATGTGAGATTGACAGACTTCCTCGAGTCCAACTCTCTGCTAGACCCGCTTCAGTCTCGTTTCCGAGCTAAGAACGTTGTGGAAACAGCACTGACCAAAGTATCCAATGATCTACTCGATGCAAAATTTTGTGTTCACTACTCTATCCTAATACCCCTAGACCTGTCTGCAGCTTTTGACACTGTTGATCATCAACAGCTTCTTCTCCTCCTCCGAAATATCGGTCTACGAGATATTGCTCTCTCCTGGTGCTCCTACTACCTCCCCCAGCGCTCTTTCAGTGTTTCTTTATCTGGCTCTGCTTCTTCTCCCCAACTCCTCTCTGTTGGTGTTCCCCAAGGTTTAGTCCTTTGTCACCTACTGTTCTCCATCTATACTGCCTCCTTTGGTAAACTCATTAGCTCATTTGGCTTCCAATATAATTTCTATGCAGATGACACACAAATCTACCTGTCCTCTCCTGATCTCTTCCCGTCCCTCTTGACTAGTGTCTCTGACTGCCTCTCTGCTGTTTCTAACTGGATGGCTGCCCACTTCCTTAAACTAAACTTGACCAAAACTGAAATTCTGGTCTTTCCTCCATCAAGTGTTGTTACTCCTGTGTCTGTCTCCCTCCAAGTCAACGGTGCTACCATCAGCTCCACCACGCATGCACGCTGCCTAGGGGTTCTCTTTGACTCCGACCTCTCCTTCAAGCCTCATGTTCAACCTATCGCCAAATCCTGTCATTTCCATCTCAAAAACATTGCGCGCATCCGCCCCTACTTAACGCCAGATGCGACTAAGGTGTTGGTCCATTTCACTGTCCGTTCTCGCCTTGACTACTGTAATCCGCTTCTTAGTGGTCTTACGTGCTCCCAACTTGCGCCATTACAGTCCATAATGAATGCGGCGGTGAGACTCATCTTCCTGTCCGCCCGCACCTCCCATGCCTCATTCTTCTGTCAGTCCCTACATTGGCTTCCTATAAAATATAGTGCTCAATTTAAAATTCTGGTTCTTGCTTTCATGCTGCTCCCACCTATCTATCCTCCCTTATACACAAGTATGTCCCGTCTAGACCCTTACGATCTGCTGAAGACTTACATCTATCTTCTTGTACTCCCACCTCTGATGCTCGCCTTCAAGATTTCTCGAGGGCTGCACCGTTCCTGTGGAACTCGCTTCCCTCCTCCGTTAGATGCTCACCCAGTCTCCACTCCTTCAAAAAATTGTTAAAATCTCCATAAAAGCGTATCAATTAAACTGTTAATAGCTCCCAACTGATTCCTCTTCTGCAACTGTCACTAGTTTAATACTATCCTTACCTTTTTGTGTCATTTTACCCCACTCCCTCTAGCATGTTAACTCATTGAGCAGGGCCTTCAACCCCTCTGTTCCGGTGTGTCCAACTTGTCTGGTTACAACTACATGTCTGTTCGTCCACCCATTGTAAAGTGCTGCAGAATTTGACGGCACTATATAAATATCATAATAATAATAACTATGAGGCAATCAAATCTGCATTGCAAAAAACTTTTAACCTTACTCCTGAGTCTTACAGGAAAAAGTTTAGGAGTATGCAGCAATACCCATCATCCACCTGCATTCTATATGTTGCACAATTAGAAACCACGTTCCAGCAATGGGTAACAGGAGTACAAGCTACTACCTATGAAGCCCTTAATGACTTAATGGTCCTGGAGCAGTTCTTGCAGACCCGGAGCCCTACTGTACGAGAGTGGATTTTGGAAAGAAAGCCAAAAAATGCTAGGGCTGCTGCAGAACTGGCAGATAACTATGCCGACATCACGCACCCACATCCAGGCATGGACTTGTGTCAGCTGCTACTTCGACCTGGAGACAAGATACAGTTCTATCACCACCTGTAAGATCTGCAGTGAGAACTTCACCGCAGACTGCCAGCATAGCTGGGGCTATGTCAAGTGAGTCAGATGCCCGCAGTTGTTTTTGATGCAACCAGATTGGTCATCTGAGCAGGACTTGCCCCACTAGGAATATACCCTCACCAGCCCATGGAGGGGCACCATCAGTTTTGCTTGTGGGTGGGTCCGTGGGGAAATGAGAGGATAACCTGCAGATTGTAATTGTGCGTGACCGAGTGACCATGGGACTGAGAGATTCTGGAGCTGCATTCACCCTGGTGCGCCCTGAATTGGTGAATACGGAGAACATAGTCCCTGGAAGAACCATGTCCATCAAAGGAATTGAGGGTGTGCGCCCCGCTGTACCCCTGGCATGTGTGTACCTTGATTGGGGTGCGGGCAAAGGTTTGCGGGAAGTGGGGATTTTGGAGGATATCCCTGTTAATGTTCTGTTGAGGAATGATTTGGGCAGGATGCTCTGTCACTATGCTCCACAGGACACTGTTTGTGAGCCAGAAGGGCTGACTGCTCCACCTAAGGTATTGTGTGAAACTTTGGGAGACCTTGTGAACTGTGATTGCTGGGTGTGGATAAATATCTACCTGTAACTGAACCAGTGATGTCTACCAAATGTGAGATAGGGGTGAGTAGTGATGTGCCTGTATCAAAATACTGTGAGGCTAGGATGTCAGCGAGTAAGGGGGAGGAGGAAGGAGAGAGCCAGGGATGTGTACCACTAGTCACAGTGGTAACATGTCAGCAGTGGGTCAGGGCTGCAGCAGGAGAGTCTGAGGGGCTATGTGAGATTGTGAGAGGATGGCCTGCCTTGGAAAAGAAAATATGTGAGTGTGTGCAAAATTCTGTATCTGATAAAGGGGGGTCAAATGTGTCCTGTGAAAATGTATTGGAAAACCCTCCCAGCGAGAGGGGGCTGAATGAATATATGTGCCTGAAGCAGATGCATGTGATGCGCTGGGTGAAAATGTGAAGGGACAGCAAGGCTATGATGGAAGGCAGAGGGTGTGTGAGCTTTACTCTGTGCCAGACTTAGCCAGATTCCAAAGTTCTGTATATGTGATGACCTGGAGTGAAAGTGAGGGGCACGGACAGACTGTTGGAGGAACCAGGAACCTTGTCAGTTTATCACAACTCACACATAAACCTAAGCAACTTTCTGATTGTGAACCAAAGGTTCAGAGTCTGATAGTGCAACAAGCCCAGCAGACAGACCCCAAAATGAAAGAGATGATGGGTGTTGATACAGCACATCTATCCTGGGAGTGTTCTATGTCTGCTTTTTTTTTTTTTTTTTTTTTTAATTCTTTATTTTGTTTGTGCATGAGGAGTTACAAGCATATATCAAGTTCCACAACAGCACACATGGATTAAGCACCAATATTGACAATGTGGTACTCTAAAGAAACTGCACTTTTTTTTTGTACGTGGTAACAATCTAGTAACAATTTTGACAAGTAGTAAAAATTGTGCTAAAACATTATGCTAAAACAGTTAGCGCATCTGTGTATCAAGTTGAATTCAAACACAATATTTATGAGGTGCAATAATAACAAGATGTACACTTCAGGTAGTAATATTCAGAGGAGTGACAAAGAAGGAAAGTGCAGGGAGGTAATAGGCGTAAACAAAGACTCGATCAGCAGGTTAGGTCGTCATAGACATTTGGCATGGGTAGTCAAGATATGCTGCACTATTTCTATTGTGTGTGGTATTGAGATAGTAACGCATTCAAAACAGGGCATGGTATAGTGATGAAGTACAGTACATTCAGGTTAAGCACACATATCTATATGAGTCAGCATTTGCTGAGGTACTGCCTAGTATAATAGTTAACGTATAGGTAACCAAGTGTGTCAGGATTAAGCTATGCTAAAGCAGGTACCAGGTCTTCACAAACTATACCCTAAGAACAAGATATGGCCGTATGTCGTGTCACATTCTGCCATTTTATGGTAGTGGAACCGACATATAGGTAACAGCTGGATCAAAGCAGTCAAGGCATGTGTTATAAAAATCAGAAATGTACAAGGCGTGTTACTGCCTTTTCAACCACTTGAAAATCAAAAACCAAAAACAAAAGAAAACCAGATGAGTTATTTTCTGTACATTAAGTCCCAGTGCCGTGTGGGTCATGGTGTATGATAGGCATGGGGCACGTATTCAGTCCGCCTTAGGCCCTCAGCCCACGCCGTTCTCGAGGCCCGCTGTCCAGTAGCAGGAGATCGCTCTGCAGTGTGTCGTGACCAGTTGTTCTGTAAGAGCAATAAGTCCAGTTGTGCGGGTCTCAGTGGTAGGACCGCTCGTCCATCGGGACATGCTCTCTTCCTCCTGAGCCGAGAGGGGGACCTCCGTCCGCTCCTCCCGCGTGTGGTAGCGCCTTGCTTGGCAGGGGTGTTTGGAGCCGCTGAGGGAGAAGCTGTGCGTGCTGGTCGGTAAGTCCCTGTCTGTGTCAGTCGGATGCGTGTATTGGCACCTATTGACTGTGGCAATAGCACCCTCCATGTAGGTCTCAGCTTTCTGTTGCTTGCAGTTGCTTTGGGGGCGCGAGGGAGAGTCCTGCCTATTTGGCGCCGGGTTGCCGGGCGTATCCATGCCGCCGCTTCTTCGATCGCCACCTTGAAGGCCTGTCTTCGGGCATGAAGTTGTGTCCACAGGTTGGCATACAGCTTGTCATAGAGCTCCTCCGTGTTCTCGGGCGGTAGGTGGAGCGTGCGGTTCACCACAGGCCGTGTCTCTCCCCCTTGTCTGAGTTGCAGGGCTGAGGTGTGCTCGTCCGCCATTTTGGAGGCCCCTGCCCCCGTGTTGCTGGTGAGGGCCGCAGGCTTGTTCGGAGAGTGCCGGGTGCTGGGATCTCTGACTGGCGGGGACCGGGATGTCCCCCAACCGTCCAAAGGGGGAGGGGGAAGGTGTCGTTCCCAGCTTGCTTGTGTATATGTGCGCCTGGCGGGAAAGCGGCCGCCTTTCTCCGCCTCCTCCTTCGGTACGCCTCAATCCGTTGGTGCGGTACCCGGTTGTCCCTGACCACGTATTCAGCACCACAGGGTTCGGGTCAGCCTTCCCGGTCCAGTGAGCCCACTTACAGGAGGGTGAGCGCACTTTATCTCGTTTTTTTCGTGCTTTTCGAGCTGGTTTTCCAGGAGCTGTTGCAGAGCACGTCTGCCCTGCTCGCTGGTCAAGCTCCGCCCCCGAGGCTATGTCTGCTTTTTTGTGTGCTTACCGCGGAGTGCTGCAGAAATCCATTGGTTTCTTCCCCTTACAACTACTATATTAGTGCAGTGGGTGTGGTTTAAGGGATGTTACCAGAGATCGATGGGAAAATGAAACAGGCAACTCAGGCATGTTTGTTGAGGATGTAGCTGGGGTATGGACTGATCAGAACCTGCTGCAGGTGTCAGGTAACCATAATAAACTGCTCCGGTGGAGCCTGTGACGAAACCAACCTCGCCACTGGGCCCTGGAGAAGCTTGTTTGCCCGCCTCCTACCTGCTGACTATGGCCCCTGGATTATTTGGGGCATATTGTATTTTATTGTGCGACTGCTGGCCCTTTAAGTACAGTGAATGGTATTTTATTGTACTGCTGCTGGCCCTTTAAGAACTGTCTGGGGACATATTGAGACTTTGGGTAACAATACCCTTTAAGACTATGGCCCCTGAAAACGTATGGACTTTTATTGGTGTGTATGGCCCTTTAAGAACCGTCTGGGGACATATTGTGACTTTGCTGAACAATGCCCCTTTAAGACTATGTCCCCAGACCTGTAAAATAACTTGTTCCTGGCTTTCCCCCCACTTGGTTCAGTAAATAGGGCTTACTGAACCAAGTACCACACAGGCGGACCACCCAGAAGCTAAAGTGTGCAGGCAATTTACCTCCCAGGCTGTGAGGTTACTGCCGGTTAATTGCACGTGGCGGCGGCCATCTTTGTTCAGTCGAACGCGGTCAGCGGTGTATGCTAAAGATTCTGTGGAACTGAAATCGGCTACACATTTTGCCGAACACCGCTGACCCTTACCTTCTCCCATACGGAACTTGCAGCTCCAGAGACTAAGTCCCGTTCGAAATGGGACTTAGTCGTTTTTTCGGCATGAAATTGACCGACCGCACAGCCCAAATCTATGGAACTGTTTTGGGCAGGAAATTGTGCTTGCGGTCGGTCATAAAGGACTTCCAGCTAACTTTTGATCCACTGGGGGGATTTGGCTGATTTTTGGAAGGGTTTATGCTTGATGTATGCTGAGTCTGAATATGCAACTTTTATTGAAATTGAATGTATGGTTTTAAAGTTACAGTGTGTGTGTAAAAACTGTATTTTTATTGTATGTAATAATTGGTTTAACTGTTTATCTGAGGGGAGGAAATGTGTGGGCTGCACCAGATGTGTGATTGGTGATTTTATACCTCCCCCTGGGAGTGTCCTATTTGCATGTAACCTCAATAAAAGCCAGGCTGGATGAGCCAGTCCAGAGTTCCTGTTTTACCCTCAAAGTGATGTGTCGTCTCATTATTGGGGGGAAGGATTCGTTGGATGCTGTTCCAGTTTGACTGCTAGGAGTGTAAACCTATCGTATGGTTTTTCCTATTCGGCTGTATACAGCATTCATATGCTAGAGAGGATTTCTATGCTTCTCAGAGTCGGTGGTTGTGGTGTCTGCTGCAGTGCTTGAAGTCCTCAGGAGCGCTAGGAGCATCCTTCAACGGAGGTACCCAGTCGGGGTGCCAGTTGATCCGTTACAGTGGTGGCAGCGGTGGGATGGCGTCCTAGTGCGAGGAGAAGCAGCTCGGAGACACTGGTAACGTTTGGAATTACAAATTGAGGGCAACGCTAGTATCCGTACAGCGCCCCTGGCTACAGCAGGATGGAATCAGCTAGTTTTCGGACAGCGTTCCATGATGAGGAGGAGGAGGCAGCCGCGGACTACAGGGAGGCAGACAGAATGGAACTCTGGTATGATGCCCTGGAAGACGCCCAGTGGCGGCGAGGTGAGAGTCTCCCCAGTGATGAGCAGCGGCTACAGAAGCGTGTGGCGATGCGGATGTATCTATTGGGAGAGCAGCCCCCGGAGGAGTGGGTGACAAGACTAGAGACCCTGGTATGGCGAGAGATCTGGCTAGGCAATGCATACCAGGCCCTCTGGTGGCATACCATTCAACGTTTCCCCTGGACGGCCGAGCACGACTTACCGGAGGGGAATGATTATGATGGCCCGGGTTTATTATGGGATGCCTTGGAGGACGATATTGATCTTGGCAGCACGGAGGGGTCTAGGTTTTGGGACATCTACGACTACCGGATGGACAGGTATGAACACAAGGTGAGCAAAGACATGACCCACCTGGTAACAAGGGAGTGGGAACTGGAGCAGGCCTACCAACACCTGCTCTGCGCCATTCAGCCACAGTCTACACTGCAAGCAGAACCAGGTCTAGAGCCCTTCAGCTGGAAGGATATCGTAGAGGTTTACTGGGAAGATCCCCAACCCCAGAGTGAGTGTCAGGGGGCGGAAGGTGTCGACCTTCCCCCCCAGCAGCAGTGTGTCCTACAGAGAGCAGAGACAGTTGGTCCCTCTCTTCAGCAACAGGACAATGTTACGGGAGTGGAGACAGGCGGTCTCCCTCTCCAGCGGCAGTGTGCGTTACAGGGAGCTGAAGGTGCCGTTCTTGCTCCCCAGCGGCAGTCTACGGTGCAGGGAGAGGAGCCTGTTATCCCCTCTCCCCAGCGGCTGAAGGTGTGTAAGGGAGAGGAGTTTGTTATTCCCTCTCCCCAGCGGCAGCGCAGCTCACCAAGGGGAGACAGTAAGCCCCTCACCAGCGCAGATGGGACCGTGGTCTCTGCGCCCTGCCTACAGGGAGTACATAGGGTCAGCCCTGCTCCCCAGCGGCTGAAAGTGTGTAAGGGAGAGGAGTTGGTTACCCCCTCTCCCCAGCGGCAGCTTAGCACACCAAGGGGAGACAGTAAGCCCCACACCAGCACAGATGGGACCGTGGTCTCTGCGCCCAAGTTACAGGGAGCGGAAGGGGCCGTCCTCCCTCCCCAGCGGCAGTGTGATTTGTTGGGAATTGGGGGCCCAGTCTCCATTCCCCAGCGGCCGAGGGATGTGCCGGAAATAGAGAGCTCCGTCTCCATTCCCCAGCGGCCGAGGGAGGTGCCGGGAATTGGGAGCCTAGTCTCCATTCCCCAGCAGCAGAGTGTCCCGCAGGGAAGAGAGAGCCCAGTCTCCTTTCCCCAGCAGCAGGACCATGTATTGGGAGTAGAGACAGTCGGTCTCCCTCCCCAGAGTATGAAAGTATGCATGGGAGAGGAGATTGTTACCTCCTCTCCCCAGCGGCAGGGTGTTCTAATGGGAGAGGAGCTGGTTACCACCTCTCCCCAGCGGCAGCTTAATGTACCAGGGGGAGACTGTAAGCCCCACAACTGTGCAGATGGGACTACGGTCTCTGCACCTACAGCACAGGGTGTAAGGACAGTCAGTCCTGTCCCCCAGCAACAAGGCTGCTTAGCCAAAGGGGAGACAGTCGGTCTCCCCCTCCAACAGCGGAACTATGTATCCAAAGGGGAGACAATCGGTCTCCAACAACAGAGCTGCGCAGCTAAAGGGGAGACAGTCGGTCTCCAGCAACCAGGCTCCAACCCGACTACTCCCGTGGTAGTGCTGGCACCAGGGCAGAGTACCGCTGGCCTCTGCCCACTCAGCAACCCACCAAAACAGCCTACCAGTCCCCCACACAGCCGTGGTGAGGCACCTGGACCTGGACAAGTTTTTCCCTTACTCAGGTGTAATAACCATTTATTGTGGGTGGGCTGTACTGCTGTTCCTGTTTTGTGGGTGGGCTGCTGGACTAACAAGGGCACTGACCGGCAAGAGGTCAGGTACCCTGTTAGTCTGTTTGGAAAAGGGGAGAAATGTGACGAAACCAACCTCGCCACTGGGCCCTGGAGAAGCTTGTTTGCCCGCCTCCTACCTGCTGACTATGGCCCCTGGATTATTTGGGGCATATTGTATTTTATTGTGCGACTGCTGGCCCTTTAAGTACAGTGAATGGTATTTTATTGTACTGCTGCTGGCCCTTTAAGAACTGTCTGGGGACATATTGAGACTTTGGGTAACAATACCCTTTAAGACTATGGCCCCTGAAAACGTATGGACTTTTATTGGTGTGTATGGCCCTTTAAGAACTGTCTGGGGACATATTGTGACTTTGCTGAACAATGCCCCTTTAAGACTATGTCCCCAGACCTGTAAAATAACTTGTTCCTGGCTTTCCCCCCACTTGGTTCAGTAAATAGGGCTTACTGAACCAAGTACCACACAGGCGGACCACCCAGAAGCTAAAGTGTGCAGGCAATTTACCTCCCAGGCTGTGAGGTTACTGCCGGTTAATTGCACGTGGCGGCGGCCATCTTTGTTCAGTCGAACGCGGTCAGCGGTGTATGCTAAAGATTCTGTGGAACTGAAATCGGCTACACATTTTGCCGAACACCGCTGACCCTTACCTTCTCCCATACGGAACTTGCAGCTCCAGAGACTAAGTCCCGTTCGAAATGGGACTTAGTCGTTTTTTCGGCATGAAATTGACCGACCGCACAGCCCAAATCTATGGAACTGTTTTGGGCAGGAAATTGTGCTTGCGGTCGGTCATAAAGGACTTCCAGCTAACTTTTGATCCACTGGGGGGATTTGGCTGATTTTTGGAAGGGTTTATGCTTGATGTATGCTGAGTCTGAATATGCAACTTTTATTGAAATTGAATGTATGGTTTTAAAGTTACAGTGTGTGTGTAAAAACTGTATTTTTATTGTATGTAATAATTGGTTTAACTGTTTATCTGAGGGGAGGAAATGTGTGGGCTGCACCAGATGTGTGATTGGTGATTTTATACCTCCCCCTGGGAGTGTCCTATTTGCATGTAACCTCAATAAAAGCCAGGCTGGATGAGCCAGTCCAGAGTTCCTGTTTTACCCTCAAAGTGATGTGTTGTCTCGTTATTGGGGGGAAGGATTAGTTGGATGCTGTTCCAGTTTGACTGCTAGGAGTGTAAACCTATCGTATGGTTTTTCCTATTCGGCTGTATACAGCATTCAAATGCTAGAGAGGATTTCTATGCTTCTCAGAGTCGGTGGTTGTGGTGTCTGCTGCAGTGCTTGAAGTCCTCAGGAGCGCTAGGAGCATCCTTCAACGGAGGTACCAAGTCGGGGTGCCAGTTGATCCGTTACAGAGCCTTATCCTCCAACAGTATAATTTCACTGTCCAGCACAAAAAGGGCAGCTTGCATGGGAATGCAGATGGTCTGTCTCTGCAGGGGGAAGTAGAGGGTTAATGGTAAACAGATAAATCAGCCTATGGCTGAATATTTCTGTCCACCATCTTAAGGGGGAGGTGTCATGCCAAAAAGCATGAGTTGGTGTTTGATGTGTCTTGAGATATGTTAAGAGTTGTTTTTTTGTAAACCTTGGGATGACATTTATTGTGGTCTTTGATCTTGCACCAGGCCTAGATAACTGACCTTACACATAAAAATAAATCAAACCCCACGCAAAATCTGTGACACGAACTCTCCATATTACACACCAAACTCAGAAGCCTGGAGCAAGCCAAAACCACTCACATACTTCAATGCTATAAATACAATTTTTTTCTCGCAAGGGATGCAAGGGGGTGCATTATTAGCCGCAAGACTTAAAGCATGTATGGCCTACTTTAGGATAGCATATATCATCACGGCAACAAAACAGAAACTCACGAACCCTCAAAATATAGTTGATGCATTTGCAGATTACTACATCAAACTCTATAACCTTAGGGAAGACCCCGCGATCATACCGCCATCTACGCAAGACATTCTTACTTTTCAAGCACAAACCGATTTACCCAAACCCTCACCAGGGGACATATCCTCTCTCACCACACCATTTACTGCCCAAGAATTAGACAAAACAATCAAGCAGCTTCCTAAACACAAGGCATCGGGCCAAGACGGCTACACCAACTTTTATTATCAGACCTTTGCCTCCGTCCTAAAACCACACTTATCCACACTCTTCAACCACTGCTACTCACAAGGAACTCTGCCCTCGGAAATGTTAAAAGCCCAAATATCCACTCTCCCAAAACCAGGCAAATCCCAAACACAGTGCCACAATTTTAGACCCATATCCCTACTGAACGTAGACGTTAAACTTTACGCTAAACTCATAGCCAACCGGTTGTCTACCATTCTCCCCACATTAATACATAACGATCAGTCAGGCTTTGTCAAAACGAGACAAGGTTCGGACAATACCAGAAAGATTTTGAACATCCTATCCTACACACACACAACAACAAGGGACAAGGCCTTCTCTAAGCACTAGATGCAGAGAAGGCCTTTGACAGGCTCAATTGGGACTACATGCAACATGTCTTAAGGGTGTTTGGCTTCACTACGCCCATAATCTTAGGCATTATGGCGTTATACAATGCCCCGACGGCTCAGGATTCCAATGCGGGCTTCCTCTCCACCCCATTCCAAATAACCAATGGCACACGCCAAGGGTGCCCTCTGTCCCCACTATTATTTGTTCTATCTTTAGAACCACTGGCACATATAATTAGACGCCAACCCGACATTAAAGGCATGACGGTGGGCAAGTCTGAATATAAACTGTCCATGTTTGCAGACGACATTCTTTTAACATTAAGCGGCGTGTCCTCGTCCCTCCCCACTTTGATGTTGCTTCTAAAACATTACGGCAACCTGACATACTACAAACTAAATCGAACGAAAACTCAAGCACTACCCATAGGCCTTCATAAAGATCTCGCTCGGGAACTCACCAATACATATGACTGACTTGAGGTCTGACTACATCACCTATCTTGGGGTCAAAATCGCGCCCACAACTGAACAACTATTCCAATATAACTATAAACCACTCCTAAACCTATGCAAATTTGAGTGCCTACGGTGGAAGCCAGTTAAACTGTCGTGGCTGGGCAGAATCAACACGGTAAAAATGGTCCTCCTTCCCAAACTGCTGTACGTTTTCCACCTCCTACACCTACGGGCTCCACCAATGTTTTTTAAAACACTTCAAAAGGTGCTATCCTCCTATATATGGGACGCTCACAAACCCAGAATCTCCCAACGCTTTCTCCAGAACCACCTGATGGATGGTGGAGTGGGACTATCAGATATGCATACATACTATTAAGCGGCCGTATTAGAAGCGGTAGTGAAACTACACACCTTCAAAGGGGTCAACATGGAAGTTGCTCAAATCACTGGCACATCAATAGTAGACACACTCTGGACACCCAAGACACTACGCCCCAAGAACATAACAATCTTCCCAACTATACTACACTAACCCTGCATCACTGGGATGTGATACACCAAAAACAAACTGCACCCCACAAATATCATCCACTTTCCCCGCTGACAGCCCTAAAAGCGGTTTCACCCTGGCTCTCGCTGAATTCCTGGGTCAAACTAGGCATAACTACACTTGAACAAGTCCTCCATTTGAACGGCATCAAACCCTTTTCAGAATTGCAATGGGAATTTCACCTACCTAATTCCTCAGTGTTTCTGTATATGCAACTCAAAAGCATTATACCCACCCACGTCTCACACGATACTACAGTACGCAATCCAGACCTACTGGACCTAGAGGCTCTATATGCTGGCGGGGCCCATCCAAATCCAAATCCCTTGCCTCTTGTTATAAAACCCTTCTACGAGCTTCACCGCCTCCACCCCCCACATTTGTGACACAGTGGCTAGCAGAATGCAAAACGACATCCAACATGGAAATAAAAACGTCTCTAAATGCACTTAGAGGGATAACACAGTGTTATTTCCACTTCGAAGCACATAAAAAAATGTGTGTATAGGTGGTACCTAACACCCCAAAGGCTTCATAAAATGTATAAAACGGTTGTAACGGATCGCCTGGCACCCCGACTTGGTACCTCCGTTAATGGATGCTCCTAGTGCTTCCTGAGGACTCCAAGCACTCTGGCAGACACCACAATCACCGAATCCGAGAAACCTTTAAATTCTCCCAAGCATATGAATGATGTAGACCATTGAATAGGAACCATACGAATAGGCTTGTACTCCTAGCAGTCAACTGGAACAGCATGCAATAAATCCTTCCCCCAATAATGAGACGACACATCACTTTGAGGGTAAAACAGGAACTCTCGACTGGCTCATCCAGCCTGGCTTTTATTTCCAACTCACACATACAGGCCACACCCAGGGGGAGGCATAAAAGAACCAATGACATAGATGTTACCTCCCACACATCCCCTCCCCTTAGTGTGACACATAATCCCATTATGCATACAGTGTAAAATATACTTTTACACAACTTTCATAACTTTAAAACCATACATCACATTCACATAAAAATACATATCCACAATCAATCCATTCAGGGGAACAACATATTAAAAAATGGCATGAATCCGACCAGGGGTTCAAAAGTTACTAAAAGTATCTTTTGTTCCTTTCTGGCTGGCAGAAAAACATCCCCACAATGCACCCTGGTTTCCTCCCTTCTGCCCTGGAGTTAATTGGAGAAGTAATCCAATTACCCAGGACTAAAGGCAGACTCCATTAACCACATGGTTGCAAAACGACATAAAACACTTTAAAATGCATAAAGTCACATTTACACATAACACACAGACATTTCACCTATCCCCAGATAGCTGGGATCTGCACGCACAAAACTATCGAATAGCGCGCAGATCCTACTCACACAGTACAATTGCCATGGAGCTAAAGTCTTTCCCATAGTCTTTCATTATATGAATAGGCTCCATGGTATGGCTATCTGGGGTATCACATTCCCATAAAGTCTGGTCCATAGTCCAAAGGCAAGAGGCGGGCAATCAGCCCCCTCCAAGGACACGTGGCGAGGTCGGTTTCGCCACAACGGTCTCCCCACACTGCTGGAGATGTGGAACGGAAAGTGGAACGATGACTCATATCTGGTGGTCATGTCCACGTATCCGTCCGCTATGGCATGAGGCGCAAACTATACTGCAAACCATAGGCATTACCACGCCACTCCTAGGCATACACACAGGTATATTTTTAACATACCCCAAACATATAACAAAGCAGGCAAAAATTATCATGGCACTAATAGCGCTAGCAGTGAGAAATCTAATTGCGAACCACTGGAAGCTACCACAATGCCCCTCTTAAACTCCTACTGGCCAAAATACATCGATACTATACCCATGAGTGCTTGTCCACTCAAACGGCAGCACACAAGACACGACTCTTGTCCACCTGGGCCCCATGGGTAGTGTATTGGGAAGGGCAATTTACAAACCCATCCTCCCCGCCCCATGAAAGAAACCCTCTTACCAACCCAACACCTCCAGATTCTGATTCGAACTAACGTAACAAGGAAATTAACGCAATACTGGAACAGAAGGAACACAGGATATTTCATCAACAGGAAGAGGTTAAATAAAAAGAATTTATTATAAATATATAAAAAAAAACTTCAGTAAATAAAATCACTGATAAAAAACAGTAAGCTAAATATGCTGAATAAGTCCTCAATCTTGTGTGATGTCTGGACATCACACAGGATTGAGGACTTATTTAGCATATTTAGTTTACTAGTCTGGACATCACACAGGATTGAGGACTTATTCAGCATATTTAGCTTACTGTTTTTTATCAGTGATTTTATTTACTGAAGTTTTTTTTATATATTTATAATAAATTATTTTTATTTAACCTCTTCCTGTTGATGAAATATCCTGTGTTCCTGCTATCCATTTACAGGGTTTTGTGTCCCCTGACTGACACATACACCAATATACTCAGAGCCAGGGTCTAGGCTCTGAACCAGGTGAGCAGTTGTTTTGCACACTGTCACCCCCCATTGCATTATCTTTACATACTGCACCATATTTGGGTTTTTTCTTTAAGGAACAGCGTGACACTCTTCCATTGTAAGGTTTCATGTTATCCCAAACACGCCAGCCCAAGCGATCTGAGCCTATCTTGCTAAGGCTCAGAACCATTTGAGTGGGTCTATATTTTATATCACCACTCTATTATAAATTTAAACGTATTACACGATATCGCTATTTATTTCATCCCCATCTCTAGGTTATTCAAACAGCCCAAGAGTGGGGTGAGTTATCTCACTTTGAGCGCTCCACCTATTGACTGGTGTTGGTTTATCCACCACTCAGTCTATCACTATATATGGAATTCTCTGCCTGAAGAGGAGGTTTCATCAGAGTCCATACATATGTTTAAACAGCAATTGGATAAATACTTCCAAAAACATAACATAATTTCTAATTAATGGGGTAATAGCTGCTTGATCCAAGGAGACATCTGACTGCTATTTTGGGGTCAAGAAGGACATTTTCCCTAGTTTGTTGCAAATCTGGAAGCGCTACAGACTAGGTGTTTTGCCTTCTTTTGGATCAACAACAAAAACAAATGTGAGGAAGGCTGAACTCTTTTCAGCTATGTAACTATTTTATTGGATTTCTCGTAAAATGTGTGTCTGGACCAGAGGATGGAATGGGCCACTCCCTGAAATGATAGTTCTTTAATCGAATGTCTGAGGCATTAAGTTTGGTCAGTTTGGCTGCTGTGGGATTTGTCTTGTGTTGGAGCTCCATTTTCCTCAGGGCTGTCTGTAATTCTAGTAACCGTTTAATTGTTTGTCTTATTTTGTGTGTGGTTGCTTTGATAAAATAACCTGGTAACCATCTTGCGGGCTGCCCATACCATTGTGGGGTTAACGTCTTGTGTAACATTGTGTTCAAAATATTTTCGTGTTGAATTTCCAATCCAATTAGAGGAGTATGTCAAGGGTGACTAATGTCAGCATGGTCCAACCATGTAATACTGTTAATGTCATAGTGGAGGACATTGGCCATTCCGGGTCCATTAAATAAAATATCATCTATATTGGAATAGGTGTCATGGGGTACAGAGTAGAATGTGAAAGTCACGTGTGTCGGGATGTTCGAGACACCATGCGTCAAGGTGTGTCCTAAGAATGTGAGCATAAGTTTGTCTCATGACCCTCTACTGTGCGACCGCAGCACTCCCCGCCTACAGCTCCTGTTAACTGCCGGACACGGTACTGCAATGAAGTCTCCTCCACCATGACCACTCCCCCCCCCCCCCACTGTGCCCATCAGAGTAGTGAAGGAGTCTCAGAACTGGTTTGTTTGGTGCGTAAATGTTGAGTATGTGGAATCTGGTGGTGTGCAATGTGCCGTGATGGTTACATATCAGCCCTCCAGGTCTACTTGGGATCCAGTCACCTGGAACGGGCTTTGGTTATGTACAAGGATAGTAACTCCTGCGCGCTTGTGCATTGCTCTGGCCACATAGGTCTTGGTATATATTCTATCTAGCAGTCAGAAGGTGGCTGACCTGGGGAGATAAGTTTCTTGTATCAGGGCAATGTCGGCCTTCTTCGCCTTCAACTCCTTTAGGAGAAGTTTACGTTTGGTACGCAAATTCAGGCCTTTAATGTTAAATGAGAGTATCTTTAGAGCCATGACTGCGTGTCATAGGTAGGCGGACTATCTGCCACTATGTGTAATGCAGTCTATATCATAGGGTGGGGAAGTTACCAGGAAACTAGGATTAAGATACTTCATTGGTGATTTTCTCTTTTTGTTATTATTATTATTATTATTTTTTAGACTATTTGTTACTCATTTTTGTTTTTACCCCCTTTAAACATTCAAGTGGGTATCCCCCCTCCTCCTAATCCCTGTCTCTGGGTACAGACCCATCTGCTCTTCTGACTTACAGTACACGATGATGTCAGGTATCAGGTGTCTGAAGAAATCCTCAATTTTCTGTTGAAGTGGGCCTTCATTTGGTGATTCAGAGAGGCCTCTAATGTGTAAGTTATTCCACCTGGAGCTGTTAGATAGGTCTTCCACCAACATTTCCAGGTTGTCTAGCTGCTGCGCCATGGAGTCAGTGTTGGACACTACCGTGTTGTGGGCTTGCACAACGGACTCCACCCGCTGCTCAAGTTCGGATGTGCACGCCCCCAAGGCGCGTCCCCAGCGAGGTAGGCTTTTACATCTGTCAGTTTAAGCAAGATTTGAGAGGTTTCTCCCATGTGGGTATCAGTGAAGTCGCCCGAGGTAGAGGCGGGTTAAAGCGAGCCTTGTGGACTCACGTGGCGGCTGCAACTGTGTCAGTTACAGACAACGGGTTTTCATCCCGCTCTGCACGCTTCTTCCTCCGTAACCTGCGCTGGACATGGTAGGTGTGTTTTAAGGTGTGTGTGTGGTTCTGGATGCTGCAGGCAAGTGCTCGATTCAGTGCGGATGGTCAGGAGCTTTCAGGATTTGCTGCCATCTATTTCCAAGGCCAAGCCACGCCTTCTTCTGGTATATTTCTAATTAGGTCATCATTCAAATTCCTTCTACCAAGGAGGTTCTAAGTTCTTTAATCCAGGACTCACTTAGGACTTGGCAACATCACCTCAGAGATACATGTCTCAGCACTCTCTGATCTCTCTTTAAGTGAAAGGGCTTTGATATGGAGGAATCTAAATTTTGGTTGGCTGTATTTATATGATCCCTCAGTTAACCATTGCTCCTGTGAACATCTCACCCCTTTTATACATGAGACTCTATGCCTCCACAAATGCTTAAAGGACCACTATAGTGCCAGGAAAACAAACTTGTTTTCCTGGCACTATAGTGCCCTGAGGGGTCCCCCAACCTCAGGGTCCCTCTCCCGCCAGGCTGGATGGAGAGGAAGGGGTTAAACATACCTCTTATTCAAGCGCCGGGCGAGGAGCTCTCCTCCTCCTCTTCAGCTGAATGCGCATGCGCGGCAAGAGCCGCGCGCGCATTCAGCCAGTCTCATAGGAAAGCATTTACAATGCTTTCCTATGGACACTGGCGTCTTCTCACTGTGAAAATCACAGTGAGAAGCACGGAAGCGCCTCTAGTGGCTGTCAATGAGACAGCCACTAGAGGCTAGATTAACCCATTTATAAACATAGCAGTTTCTCTGAAACTGCTATGTTTATAAAAAAAAAGGGTTAATCCTAGCTGGACTTTGCACCCAGACCACTTCATTAAGCTGAAGTGGTCTGGGTGCCTATAGTGGTCCTTTAATATTAAGTTTGCTCTATCGGTGACATTAGCACTGGGCAGAAGGATATTAGATCTTCACGCACTATTTTGCCTAAAACCCTTTACTGTCTTTCACAATATAGAATAATCCTCAATGTGTTACTGAATTTAGTCATAAAGTGACTGCTTCTCTCCGTATTAATGCAGACATTTTTTTCCAGTTCTAAAAGTCTATTGATTGGAAGGGAGACTCAGTAATGAAACTCTCTCCTCTTGTCCTAGATAGATGCCTTAAGATCTATTACTACAAATTTGCTATATGGCTTTCTTCTGATATTTGCCTCTATTTAAGACATTAGCAGATGGATAGTATGGGCTATTTTTAGGCTACTAAGCCTTAGGGGTTACAGTACCTGAAAGTCTGTTACCTCTCCACTAGAGCCATTTCTCACTCTTGAGCATCAGTGACCAAGTTTCCGTGGAGCATATAGGTTAAATTGCTGCTTGATCGGCAACCAATACTTTTTTTCAGACATTTTTCTTTGGTACATTTGAATAGGTCAATTTGGTAATGTGGCAACAGTGGGCAATCCGTTTTTAATTTCCAATCTCCTTATGTGGTGTATGTTTTCACTTTGCATTCATAATTTGGCAGTCTTGTGTATTTCTTTCTCTCCATTAGTTATTGCTTGGATATTACTCATTGTGCTGCCATGAAATTGCCAGGAAAAAGGAAAATGTATTCCTACTTACTGTCATTTTCTTTTCCTGGTCATAGGCCAAAGATCCTGCCCTGGGAAATTGCTGGAAACAAGACAGAGGATGGGAGGGGTAGGGGGTGTTACTTATACCTGTTTTAATTAGGTTCCTGTCTAATTAGGGATAGGGAGGAGCTACCCATTGTCTGGCCTATGACCAGAAAAATAAAATTACAGTAAGTAGGAATAAAATGTACTTTATTTGTGTGTGTCTGTGATTCCATACACATTTCAAATTCAAGGCTACCCCCACTCCCAATAACCAAATGTCCTTACTAGACAAAGTCTCTTTCCAAAACAGTGAAGGAATATTCTCAAACAAATGTATTTGGTTGTTAAAATGCAAAAAAAAAAAAAATATATATATATATATACACACATTTTAACTCGAAGGAAATATAAACGTGTTTTCTCACCGCCAAGTGTAGCAGAGACCAGAAGGTGGGTACCATACTTCTTAATTATAGTGTCTATGATCTGTTGAGAGGTTGGCCTCCGCCCAAGAAGTCTCAAACTGCGCTGGAACTCAGGCATGAGTGGTAAGGGACTTTGAAGAGGCTCCTTCCGATCTACTGCCACATTCCTCACTTTCCAACGAGCAAACTCCCTTTGATATAAATATATTTTCTTTAGAATACATAATACAAAACAGTACTTTTCAAATCACAGAATTATACATATTCCTTAAATATATTGTACCTAAAATGAAAATATAGCCTGCAACGATTTTACAGGTTTCATATGGTACTTTGATAAACAATTCTTACAGTTGAAGATTTTGGAATGTACATGTAAAAAAATTTAGAAGAACACTACATCATTGAGTGATTTATATATTTTTTTTGTAAATCGTTGCATAAGGAAACACTCAACATGCAAACAGAGAATTAAAAAAAATATAAAAAAAAAACGTTTCTTACATATCTGTTTAATACAAAATGTTATTGTCTGGAAGATGCCATCAGGATTCCACAAACTTGTATGCAGCTTGTGTCCTTTCCACTTTGGCAGCTCACACCAATTCAGCTGTGTCAAATTGCAAAAAAAAACATTTTTTTTTATATATATCTCCAGCCACCCTCCTGTTATGTGCGAAGAGGGTGGCTTGGAGTCCAGCTGCTGTGGGAGTGAGTGGGCAGGAACTCTTTATGCTCCTCTCCTCTCATGCTGCGGCTGCCTCCTCTCCCTCCAACAGGAGAGAGGAAGGATGCTGGGATGCTGCCACTCGACCGGTTCTCTGTTGAGCAATAATGTTTCCCCCAGTGTTATAATCATAGCACCGGGGAAATATTCTGCGGCACCCCTGTGTGCATATTGTGGTGCTCCAAGGGTGCTGTGGCACACAGTTTGGGAACTGCTGGTTCCCAAACTGAGCTAAGAGCTAATGGATATACTCTGGTATGTAGAACCTTTAGGTCCATCTTGGGTGACCTTTCCCCCTCTTCTGTATAGCTACTTTGAGAGATAATATTTTGTACTGTAACCGCTGGCGGTTCCCTTATTTACCTCTATAATGTCTTAAAGCATAGAACTTAGCAGGGCTAACCATACAGATATCTTAGCCATAATGTTATATAGTTAGTAAGAGATCCTCTATTTAACATATGTAAATAATTGAGAATACAATATAAAATAAGGATTGTCTTGGAAGCAATAGTTTTGTCTTTTAGATATTTATTATATAAAAATATAAATATAGACATATAAAATCCATTATAGCAGAGTTTATACGATGAAATTAAATGCTTGCAAATATCATTAATAGGTTAACATACCCTCCTGAACATGTCATCATGTCAGCCTCTCAGTCATTTTAAGATGGAGCAGCGTCTGTCTCCAAGTCTCTCCTCCGTTTCTTAACATTTTAAAAGTACACCTATTTATACCTTAAGTGTCGTCATTTTAGAGTCACCATAGTTCATATATGAAAAAGTAACTTGTCTACTTTAAATCAATTTAGGACCTCCCTTAATTTGGCAAAGATACAAGGCCATAACTAAAGGGTGTATACGTCATGGAAATTTTCCTGACTTAGTTCAAGATGGCATCTTAAAGTCTGAATAGCTTATCTGTTGTTTATACTAAGACGTAAGTGCACAGTCGTGGGAGATTCCCGGATTTGGGGACGTTCCATTAACTTGGGGTTACCACAGTATATTGTGTACTGAAAGAGTCGTAGTATAGCCTTGAAGTTTGTTTATGCATTATTGTTATTGTAATTCGTCTGGGACAAAATGGCGCAAACATAATATGCACTGAGGTTATTGCTTAAAGAAACAGTTATGAAAAACAATATGTTCCATTTCTAACACCTTGTCAATTTGCAATATCTCTTAAAGACAAAGTACACAGTTTAAGAAATACAACATTTCATTCTAAAACTTGTAATATTTGCATTTGCCCATAACACCCTCTCCATTAAACTGTGGGCATTGTAGAGCATTTCTTCCTTAAATTAGTGAACCAAAGTTCTCCAACAGTCTTTAGGTTTTTTGTGCTCCCAGCATCTTTGATCATTGTTGTAACAGTAAAATATCCGTAGTGTGATCTTTGCCTGTAAAGGTGGTTGATTAAAATGAGCAAAGCTTTTGTCTAGGAAAGAATTGAAAAGAACACCAAGTTCCAGAGTAAGATATTCTCGGATGGATCCTGATACAAATTTTAATCCAAAGTTAAAAGTAGTAATTGTATTTGTAATCCAAAGTCTGTAAAGGCCTGTAGAATTTTACATTCCTTAGATACATTGCTGGAGGTTGTGTTTGTAGAATACCCGGGTATTTGTTGTAGAGTATAGGTTGTAGAGTCCAGCTTTCCAAATATTTGGCTAGAATTGGTTGCAGATATTGAATCGGCATCATCTGTTATCACCGTGGTGATGGTGTTGGTATTTGTCTTTGTCTTTGCTTTTTTGTTTTGTTTTTTCATGAAATATCTTTACACCGATTATGATGTGTATAGATTGGATACTCTCCGATATTCTTTTACGGAATAAATTAATTGACAGCATTTCCAAGACATTGTCTTAAGTGACATGGATCCCATTATAGTAAATGTTATGTTGATACAGCAATCGAAGTGGATTCTCAAGAACGCCTCTTTTTGCTGTACTGGAATCTTTGTAACATCTCAGTGATAGACATCTCAATGACATCAGGTGCTGTTGTGCTAAAAATGTTAACAGATAAAATCTGTGGAAAAATCTTTACATTTGTTATACTTCGTATAATAATGATAGATGAAATAGTAACATAGTTAATCTTTCTAGTGTTTTGTTTTAGAGATAAAACCATTGCATATGATTTAGAGATATAAGGATAATATGAAACAGTATTTACCGCCTTTGTTCACAATGGTATGTAAAATTACATTCTCTTTAAATGATAAAAATACTCTTTTATTCAAAATGTCTCAATATATTTAGAATAGTTGATAATTGGAAATATGACATTATTCATCTTTCTTTGTCCTGTTAGGGAGAAGACAACTTATTCCATAAGTTATGGTTAGATAATATAATAACTACAGTTATTAGTGGCTTAAAACACCCAAATATTGAATTTTATTTTTATTTTTACCAAGATCTGACAGCCATTGTGGAAAGTCACGTTCGTAAGATTGGATGCTTAACAATGAGAATCTTAATTGTTTAAATATATTTACCAGCGGCTGTTGGGTGTAACTTAAGATGATGTGGATATTTATTATTTCTAAAAGTGAGTTAAGAAAGCACTCAGATACAATATTGAAGGTATTTATATTTACCTTTAACCATCACAAACCAAATAACAATTCCTTGGTATTTGAAAAACCGATAAAATATTTCTACGTGTATTTTAATATATATATACATAGAGTGGTATGGATGTTGAATTTATATCTTTGACATCTTTTCACCTGTTTGCAATAGGTGACCTAAATGATCAATTTCCAAAATCATCGTGTATATCACCTGGACGGGTTAATCCATAATACTCTTTGACTTTCCATTGACTGGCCTTAGCTATGGCAGACTGAATATGTTTATCATTGTAAATAAACTTTATGATAATTGAAGTAAAGTTTCTGCCTCTCTTTCAGTTAAATTTTAACTGTTGAAGTACTTCACTTATATTAATTATACCACTCTGCAAACTTAAACGAATATCGAGTAGTTTCTGATTTAATAAGAACAGTTCACATTTTCTTCTGAAGTTTAACCCCTTAAGGACACATGACATGTGTGACATGTCATGATTCCCTTTTATTCCAGAAGCTTGGTCCTTAAGGGGTTAAACATTATTGCAGTTGTTATTGTAATCATATGATCTTTAACTATCATGATTCAATTATTCATCTGAATTATTAGCTGTTACTTTATGTGTAATATATTTGTTTGTAGGCCAGACTGCAGCTGCATATGGCATTTTAGCAATAATCTTCAATTGCGTTTCAGATATTCACAAAGTCTATCCACCTTTGTAATTAACACATCATGTGTTTATTTTATACCATTAATTATAGTATCTGTATTATATTACACGTTGTCACTGACACATTTCTGATACAGGGAAACAAATAGCATGATTGCTTTAGTAATTATAATTTTTCTGTCCATGCACCACATTCCTGGAAGTCCAGAATATAGCAAAAATCCTTTGTCGTTTGATTCTATGGAGCCATTTAACGTTTTGATTGGTATAGTTATACCAAAAGAGCAAGGAGCAAGGAGTTCTTTGCTTTGCAAGTATGTAAATAATATGTAGAGTTTAAGAAAAGCTGCAAATCGTGCTTTAGTACAAGTGTCCCATGATGTAAGGTTTCTGAAAGATTTTGCTGGCCTTTTATATTCCATTCTGTTGGCAGGGCATCTGCTCTTAGTAGGCCTGTGTTGTTATTATGTATTAATTGCATCAAGGTTTCTTTCGTTAATTGATATGTTTCTTCCGAATTCAAATTCATATGCCACCAAATGTCATTGTAAAGTTCATTGTTGCAGAATATTGTTCCAGGATGGTTTTTCACTCCAGTAGGAAATCTATATTCCTCTTCTTCTGCTCCTTCCTATTAACCACTTTTTTTCTGAGTTGTAGGCAACAATCTGTGTCTTGTACTGTGAGGTGTTTTGATAGTCAATCAGGTTTCCTCAGTACCATGTTCCATCTTTAGAAACAGCTGGGTGTTGACAATTATCAGCCTTTATTTCTTTTTCCGGTCATCTTCTGCTTGGAAACATCTTCTGTTCAGAGTTAGCATAGCACTTTTTTTCAGCAAAAGAAGGCTGTTTGCGGTAGTCACTCAATGATAAACTATATGGCAAAGTCTTTTCTTACATCACCTCCATAGGTGCATTCAAAGTCTTTCACAAGCATCTGTCTCGTCTTTTTCGGATTGCAGCATGCTTTGAATAATCATCGTTAGGATTATTATTATTAGTATTTGTAATAGTCCAATCACATCTTTCTCATGTATAATCGTTTTTTTTGGAATGATCTTTTGGAATGATCTTCAATAGGTTCCTTGTGAAATACCAGTGTAGGTGAGCTGTGTCTCTCCTTTTGAGATAGTTCTTGGAGGTAGTCCTCACGATCACAGAACTTGTATAGTGTGCAGTCCAATTCAGTTCAGGTGCTTCCTGCTTGTTAACATAATCCCAATGCAGTTTTAAAACGACAGCTAGGGTTGATGTTATGATAATGCTGCAGATTGTAAGAAGGAGACACCATAACCAATTGTCTAGCATCCTTTTGCTTCCATCTTTGCATTTCTTTCTTACTGTATAAGATAATTCAGGTTCAGTCTCTGTTTTCTCCAGAGTCCTTCTTATAATGATGCTGATGATTCATTTTTCATTCATTCCATGTTAACTGTGAATGTATCACGCATGTCTGTTCATCCTTTCTCCTTCACATTTGCAGGTTCAGATGTCAGACCATGATTCAGTCTGTTATGTGGCTATGATTCTGGTGGCTGTGTTCTGGTGGCATTTCTGTCATCCTCTGTTTGTTTTATCTTGTCATCTTTAACAGCATTCACTGTGTCAGTCAGTGGTTCTGTGAACGTCCTGTTAGTAAAATATCAAAACTTCCTGTTCTCTGTTGGCTCTGATTGTTCTCTGTAGTAAAAGTTCTCGGAGTCACCCTCTCCAGGACAAACTGGCCAACAGTAAGAAAAAGTTGGTGGTGCATGGTGAGATGGGCTGAAAAAAAAAAAAATCCCTAAATTTCTCTAATAGAACCAATGGTTCTAAGCTCTCCCTGGTGCAGAAATATGTTTGTCAGTGAAAAACATGTAACATTTCATATGGTGTCTCACCATTTGTATCATCAGGTATGTTGTGAATGCTCACATGTACCATAGGAATAAATAGATACCACTGTGTGGGGCAAGCAACTAGTAACTTGGTTAATAATCATTTAACCTCAGCATTTTCCCAGACCACAACCCCACTACTTTGGGGGTGGTTGGGGCACTGAAATCCCAAAGTAACCCAAATGTGATTGCCCAGTTTTAGGTTTCCTTTGCAGTAACTGCAGGACCACCATCCAAATGGATGGTCCTGGGATTATCAAATGCATACTAAGGAAGTGAGACTAGAAAACGTGGTATCAGAGGTTGCACTTCGCACAGGATATATCCAAGTAAACCTGGTACATGCATCAACACATACAAAAGCATATTCATAACCATGAGATGTTGATAACTTCCAATGTATAGTAATTCAAAAAGTACGTTAGATATTAATATTTCAATAAACAGTACATCAGTAATGTGGCAATAAGCAAATGCTTATGATTACTAAACACATGAATTACAGTATATCCCATATTGGACCATCAATATTCCTTTTCAGGAGTTAGTAGTAGATTACCTCTCTCTATAAGAGCTTGTCCTAGCCATGAATAAGCTTTTGGGCAAGTCTATCTTTCCTCTATAGGAAGAACAACCAACATATTACCTTCAATGATTATTATGTGATTAACCCCTATAAACGATAGGAGTATTTACGTGGATACCAGGTGGATAAGGTCTGGATATCCTTGCAAGCATAAACTCTGCATCATGACTGAGAGATAGGGTATGCGATGTGATCCAGTGACCACAGAAAAGTGTTGGTAGACACATTGCATCAAAGTGCCTGGTAATGACCAACTATATGAGGAGAGGGCCCATGCTTTGTTATAAGCATGTCCATACACGTATTACAATGCCAGGCTTTCAATTTGTTTCCACAAAGCAAAATGCAGTTGTGGATATAAACACACGACGTAGCGTAAGAAAAACTATTTGAACACCAGACTGAGACTCGAGATCAGTGGACCAAAATAGATAAATTAAATCCTATCAATTAATATACTTTCAATATACTTTCTCTAAATTACTTTATCCTCTGTATTAACTATGAAATATTAAAGTTAAAACAATAACATTTAAAAGCCAACTTTTAGTGTGCATAGGAATTACAAGGCCGTTCGTAGCGTGAGATAAAGAACAGCTTTTTTAAAATCCGAATAGTCTGTGAACACAAAATGACCTTGCGCTGAAATTTCACTTGCAGGGGGAAAAAAAAAAAAAACCTTTTTCTCTTTAGTAAATTAATTAATTAATTAAACGTAGTTAGAAACTCCCTCAAAGTCCCGTTGACTTTGCAAGAAACATGTCATCCTTAAATACTGGGTAAGTCTATGAAACAGTGAAATAGCATTTGTACCCTGTACCCTTTTAGCTATAATGTGCAGTATTACAAACTATTCATAAGTGTTGTGCAAACTGTTCAATAAAAGCCAGTGGTCTAGCGAGCTATAGAACATTTATTTATTTATTCTTTAAAGCTCTGACCTCAATCGGCAAAGCAGTATTGTAATGGTGTCCATTGCAATCTGCTATCTATACTTGTTGCTCTCAAAAATTCTGAATATGTTCAGAAATTTCTCGGGCAATAATAAATCCCCCACTTCTCATTTATGCTAAACCTGCCTGTTGTAAATGGATTCGGTATATTTCTTGACATAAGTACTTGTACTTAAATCTGTTTAACAAAGCTGTTTATATTGTGGTAAAAATATATATATTTTTTATTATTATTATTTATTTTATTTTTTAACATTGCTTAATTTTTTTAAAAAGATACCTGCATATTTCATTAAATATCCTTTATATGTCTTTAAGGCATAAAATATCTGCAAATTAAGATTATATACAAAAATGCATGTTCTGGATGTTCCCACAATACCTCTTCTATTATTATATTTTTTATTTTATTTAATTTATTTTTTTTAAGTGTGAAATCTGATTCCTTTTAGGATGAGCACCCCAGTTTCAGAGGCTTCTTTGGAGGTGACCACAGAAAAGTATAGATTTTATAAAATATATGTGAGGGGGCTTTGGACAGTAAAGTTAACTTAATTATACTTTTCATATAGCAGATATGTGATATGCAATGTGATTTACTATATCAGAGCATTATCACTTTAATTGACACTGCATTTTTTATGCATTATTCTTTATGCATCATTATTTTTTTAAAAAAATGTAATGTCTGTTTAAAATATGGCAGGCTTTGCAATATCAAATTAATTTTGAATTATGTATATTCACAATGCTCTTACAACTTATTATTATTATTAATATTATTATTATTATTATAAAAATTAGCCTCCTTCAGCATTAGCACTATCTACCACTGGAATTAGTGTAAGATACACCAATATGTGGTGGAACTGAATCCCCATATATGAGATTTGAAACTGTATTTTTATTTCTACTCTGTGCCCTAATCTGTATTTATATACATAATTGCGGCAGCATATAGCTTTTAAAGAAGCAATTATTTCACCCATCAGGTGTGGTTGACTGTGGACTTTTTTAAAACCTATTTTTTATTTTTATTTTTTTTAAAATCCGTTTCTGGCTCTGAGAGAGCAGGCTGCTGAATGCATGTAAATGCTCTTATTACCTAGTCTATATACATTTATTTATAAACAACATTGGTGTATTTATTTTATTTTATGTGTTATGAAAACCTAGTTTATGAAATTCACTGAGATTACGTGTGTCTGATCTGATTACAGTCAGTAGTACAATATCATTGTTCTAATTTCCTTACTGCTAGCAATACAGGTACAGTGGGATAGTACCACTTATTTAAGTAAGCTTTCCCTTTTAAAATTGGTGGATTTTAATCCTGCCATTGCAATAGACTAAAGACTGTACCCGAGCAAGCAAAGTCATTATGTGCAGGAATTGTGCACTTTAAATAGTAGAATACTTATGCTATTCTAGTGAATTGGGCTGGCTGCTTAACACATCATTTAGTATCTTTTGGTCACATTTAAAGCTGTAAATGTATATAACATTTTATTTAAATAAGCCTTTAATAATTTCAGTTTAAAAGTTATCAGAGATCCTGTATAGTTACAATTTTATTTTGCCCTGATTTATCTTACATATATATTATTTTTAATCATTTTATAAATATTTATTTTTGCAGAGCATTTAGGGAAGCAAAGGATGTATAACCACCGGTTGCATTTTTTCTAGGAGGGTAGTATAATTTCAACTCTGTTTAGGAACAAATATGAGCTAGTTATCATATATTATATCAAAATATATGCTGCAGTGTACTGCATTGTACTGCACTGAATGTATTTAAAAGCCATGTCTCGCTCTTTATGGCTGTATGTAATAATGTTGTTCCTAATTTGGAATATAAAATAACGACCTCTCAATTCCTTGGAATGTTTACATGTCTCCTATCTCCGCAACCTTGGCTGGAAATTCCAGACTCCAAAAACAGTTATGCGGTTATAATTCCTGATTTTCAATCAACAGCTAGCGTAGCTGACAATATGGAAATTATCACTGTTTTATAAAACGTTTCTTATATAGTGGACATTAGAATCCAGAATGCAGTAATGCAATAATTAAAAATCCTGTCTGTCTGTCGCTTATGTGGCATGAATATTTTCATTAAGCCATAATGCAATTTTCTTTGCATTCTTGGAATTAGACTTCAAATTTCATCGCTCTCTGTCTTATCACTTTTCTTTTGACAACATTTTGCATTAATCTTTTTCCTGCGCATGCATACCAAGCAGCTACAAAGAGAACATACCCCTCTGCCTGCAATCCACTGTCCTGGAACTAATGGGCAATGCTGTGCTGGTGTATTAGGCATATCAGGGAGTTTACCAAATATGTATATTTGCTCTCTTATGATATTAAGATCCACAATTTTAGCATTGTATGCTAATTACAATGTACCTGTCACCAGAACTTAAAGCACATTGTACAAGTTCACATTAAAATCATCTCTAATGATGAAGATCTCTCTGAGTCTGGGCTACAAATAGCTCAATAGATTCTTGATATTTCAAGACTTGTGCCATGACAAAGTATTGTGTCTTCTCTTACGTATAAGAGGTTACCTAGGTATTTATTATTTTTTATTTAACGCTTCCAAGTACAAGTCCCTTCGTGGTCGCCAATTGTAACCGCTGGCGGTTCCCTTATTTACCTCTATAATGTCTTAAAGCATAGAACTTAGCAGGGCTAACCATACAGATATCTTAGCCATAATGTTATATAGTTAGTAAGAGATCCTCTATTTAACATATGTAAATAATTGAGAATACAATATAAAATAAGGATTGTCTTGGAAGCAATAGTTTTGTCTTTTAGATATTTATTATATAAAAATATAAATATAGACATATAAAATCCATTATAGCAGAGTTTATACGATGAAATTAAATGCTTGCAAATATCATTAATAGGTTAACATACCCTCCTGAACATGTCATCATGTCAGCCTCTCAGTCATTTTAAGATGGAGCAGCGTCTGTCTCCAAGTCTCTCCTCCGTTTCTTAACATTTTAAAAGTACACCTATTTATACCTTAAGTGTCGTCATTTTAGAGTCACCATAGTTCATATATGAAAAAGTAACTTGTCTACTTTAAATCAATTTAGGACCTCCCTTAATTTGGCAAAGATACAAGGCCATAACTAAAGGGTGTATACGTCATGGAAATTTTCCTGACTTAGTTCAAGATGGCATCTTAAAGTCTGAATAGCTTATCTGTTGTTTATACTAAGACGTAAGTGCACAGTCGTGGGAGATTCCCGGATTTGGGGACGTTCCATTAACTTGGGGTTACCACAGTATATTGTGTACTGAAAGAGTCGTAGTATAGCCTTGAAGTTTGTTTATGCATTATTGTTATTGTAATTCGTCTGGGACAAAATGGCGCAAACATAATATGCACTGAGGTTATTGCTTAAAGAAACAGTTATGAAAAACAATATGTTCCATTTCTAACACCTTGTCAATTTGCAATATCTCTTAAAGACAAAGTACACAGTTTAAGAAATACAACATTTCATTCTAAAACTTGTAATATTTGCATTTGCCCATAACAGTACAATATTAAATCAAAGGATTTGGTTGAACACGGTAGGCCATTCAAGCAAGAACCAAAGAGGGGTTGTTGTCCTTTTTTAGTACCAGCATCACATAAGTACACCTAATTACATAATTCAGATTTATTTTTAATTATTGTCTTGGCTAGTTTTCAAGTATGTGCATAGCCAACATCAATATTACACAATTTGTACTGAAAAAGTATAATATATTTTAGTAATGTTTGCCATTTTGGTTTGTTTCCAGTTAATTTATTTGCTATTCTCAACTCTACACGGTCCATATTAAAACTGTGCACATTAAGTTTGTTTTCTCCAGTCATAAGCTATTGACAAGGGAGTCTTTATCAGCCTAGCAATTTTATCTTTTCTGCATACACATACCAGCCTGTCACAACATAGCATCTGAAGCCTTGTCTCATTTCCATTTCAGGTATTCCTCTATACACCACATGTCTGCTTAACCACGTGATAACATTCCTACATTCCAGGATCTCATTCCGAATTAGCATATCTCATGACCATGGTAGATTACTGGTACAAGTGGCATTCTCTGATTATATCAACCATTTATATGCCAGAACTCTACTAGGTTCTCTTCTAGGTTCTCTTCGGAATACCAAATCATCAATCCATACTTCATCAATACCATGGAGATATTAAAACATTTTGCCACTTCAAGACTAAAATAGCTTACAAAACACTTAAACTTATCTCATACCGACCTGCAGACATATACCTACACACTACCTACAATAGTGCCTGGTCAACATACTAGACCAATTGTTCGACACACACAGGACCACACAGGTATACACATGCTCTTAAAGTTACATGGTAACCACTCAATGCATCAAATTAATCCCGTATGTCATTGCCCAATTCATAAACTCTGATATGACCCTTCAACATTTCAGGTTATTCTTTTAGAATATGCTCTGCCTCGGCAGACTTTAGTAACATCACAGCACACATTAAACTGGGACACTGAAATCATCAGCATACACTAGAAATGCTCAAATGGAGAGGGAACAGAGGTAGGAATTTCAAGTATTGGTTATACATAGTGTTACGACACTCACCGCCAGATAGATGAAGCCGCCGTTTAGTAAATAATCCCCTTTTCCAGAAATGCAGATTTCATCCAGCCGATCGTCAAACTCCCGAACGGAGAATATGAACGCGGCAACTCCCGATCAGCAAATCAGTCGAACTCCTTCCACAGCTAGAAATAACGAAAGCGCTGTCCCAATAATAATTCTCCCCCACAAACAAGACCAAGCTCAGTCTTGAGGGTCAAACAGGAATGTGTTTAATAGGGGCTCCCTGCCCGGTATTTATGCGGGTTTCCACAAGGTGGACACTCCCCTAGGGGACCTTGTGGGAGACTGTAAAACATATTGGACAGTAGCCAATCACAGTGGCTTCAACATAAGCCCTTCCCATCTTACCCATAAATCCTTCTCTATCCCGGAGATAATTGGGAAGAAACCTAATTATCTCCAAGGACAAAGACAATCGCCATTTTAAAATACAGTAAGAAAAATACAGTAAAATACATAAATGAAGAAATACCGAATACATATGGTTCGTGTAATGTATCCACAGATAGCCTGGATCTGAGTGCATATTTCTACCGAATCAGATCTGATGTACCTAGTTCAATCGCCATGGAGTCAAAGTCTTTCACAAGTCCTTCGGTATAGGAATGACTCCATGGGACGGCTATCTGGGTAAAGTCCATACGAATGTTATAAAACTCCTGAACTGACCGGTGTTCGTACACCTCGACGAAATAGAAGGCGGGCGGCAGCTTCCAGCGGTGTTCGGTTGATAAAGTGTCCGTTTTTAGTTCCATAGGATTGACACTGAACATCGCTGATCTTCCTCGTGTCCCAAAATGGCCGCCGCCTCGTGGTCGGCATACGGACGACGACCACCCGTACGAATGGAATGGATAGGTGTCTGCGGTTAACCACAACGTTCTAATTGGGGCCAGGAGGTTAGCCAGCAGCACACTCCTCTCCTGGGTGGCCGTCTGTTCGGTAGTTTCAATCGGTATTCCAGAATCACACGAACAGGGGCATACGGACTGGAAATCCAGCGAAAATAAAGGCAAACAGACGAACCAGCAATACTAGTTTATACAGATGGATCTGTCACACATAGTTACATAGCTGAAAAGAGACTTGCGTCCATCAAGTTCAGCCTTCCTCACATATGCTTTTGCTGTTGATCCAAAAGAAGGCAAAAAAAACCAAACAGTCTGAAGCGCTTCCAATTTTGCAACAAACTAGGAAAAAATTCCTTCTTGACCCCAAAATAGCAGTCAGATGTCTCCTTGGATCAAGCAGCTATTACCCCACTAATTAGAAATTATATCCCTGTATGTTATGTTTTTGCAAGTATTTATCCCATTGCAGTTTAAACATCAGTATAGACTCTGACAAAACCACCTCTTCAGGCAATGAATTCCATATCCTTATTGCTCTTACTGTAAAAAAAAAAATGTTGCCTTAGATAAAATCTCCTTTCTTGAAGACTAAATGTGTGACCTCGTGTCCTATGTATAGCCCTGTTTATGAATAGATTTACAGATAATGGTTTGTACTGGCTCCGAATATATTTGTATAATGTTATCATATCCCCTCTAAGGCGCCGTTTTTTCCAAACTGAAGAGATTTACATTTTTTAACCTTTCTTCATAACTAAAATGTTCCATTCCTTTTATCAATGTAAACACATATTAAGGATTAAACTTAACTTTTAGCCCTCTTTTACAGGCCTTCCCGAGCATTGGTCCACACAAACTCACTTTTCACAACTAAACATGTCCACCATGCGAAGCTGCCTCGCAAAAAGAGGGGTGAAGGTAGAGACACCAACTTAACTGTTGCTGCCCATTTTGCAGCCCAGGCCGCACAAGATGGCTGCTGAACAAGTCCGCGTGGCTCCCTCTCTTTGGCCTCCACTGCAGACAGCGAGTCAACAGAAACACAACTAGGGGAGACCTCCCAAATACTTACAAAGCTACTGCAGGTAAGAAACTATCTGGCAAGCAAGATCACTCGAAGTTCACAGGAAGTAAGAGCTGAAATCCAGGCCTTGGGGATCCGCACGGCAGACCTGGTGAATAGGGTCGAAACTATAGTACAGACCCACAACACAATAGGGAACCACTCACAATTCATGGATAGACAGCTTGGAGACTTTAAAATGCTTGTGGAGGACCTAGCAAACAGGTCCTGACGCAATAATCTCAGAATCCGAGGTCTTCCCGAAACACTCAAACACTAGCGGGTATATTGGGTGATTGACCGCTCACACAGTGCTTTACGCACCAGGAGAGTGGAGGGGTCCATGCCACGAGATATTATAATACGCTTTCACTTCTTTTCGAAGCAATTCTAAAATACAGCAGAGAGCACAAACTGACTTATCAACATGCCACCATCTCTTCTTATCAGGATTTGTCCCCATCGACCCTGCACAGACACCAGAATTTGAGGCCTATAATGGAGAAGCTACAACAGAAAGACATTCGGTACACCTGGGGCCACCCATTTAAACTGGTAGCCTTCAAGGAGGGAAAAATATCCACACTGCTATAGGGAGCAGATCTGACCCATTTCTTCACCAATCTGGGAATCACTCCCACACCTGACTTTGCACTTCCCAAGCCACTTCGACCCACACTCAATACACTTCTGAGAGATTGGTACAGCTTGAATATAACACCAAGCCGTCACACCTGAAAGAACCAAACAAGACCTGTGTTTACTCGCAGCTAGAAGAACAAATACAAAGGACTGTCAGACACCTAAAGAAACTATAGCTAAGTGCTATAGAAATTTATAATTCAGCAGCAAAGGTTTCATTTTTATGGTACCCTTGTGGTTAGGACCTCAGAGCAGCCTACAAGGATACATACTACAGATGTACCCCTAACCAAAACGGAATTCCCTTCCCTATTTGAGTGATACTTGTAAATGACCACTAAACTTAAGCAACCTAATGCTAGGGGACATGAAGCACCCTACCTAACACCACGTAATAATTACAGGTATATAGCATTTAGAATGAGGGATGCACCACAGAGTTCTAGGGACAACTGCCCATGCCCTCTGATACCCCAATTTAATGTACATATACTCCAACCGAGCTATCCATTGCCGAGAGTATACCGGGGCCCCACTGGGGGCATTTAGAGGGAGACAAGGAAGACCCAAAGAGTTTTATCCCTCTTGTACACCAAGCCTCTAACCGTCCCCATCTACAGCCAGCTTACTCCAAATTTATATACTATCATTCACATGAGTAATATTCTATATAAATTATCTTTGTATATACCGTAGTTAACTTGTTATATTCTTGATTTAACTACACATCTTGATGTACTAAAACCCAGCCCAAAGCAAGAGGGCTTCCAAACAACCTTGCCTGGTACATGGGTCATCCCGGGTGTACAAGAGCCGGCAGAGAGCTTATACCCCTGACTAAAGCTCACTGATAGTGCTCTGCAGGATTTCCCAACCCACTCCACCTATCCGATAAAGAATACGGGCACTGACGAGCTATGTCTAGCATCAATAGAGGAAAAACATATCCCCCTAGCCAGCTACCCAGCCTCTGGTGAGGCAGTAAAGACAACAAGTAGTGTATACGAGGTGAGTTTTGGAGTGTTTGTTTGTTTGTCTTACTTTATTTTGTTTCTGAAGTTTACTGTTCCATTTTATTTTTTGGCTTACCTTGGCAATATCATGGGAAGTGAAACATATACAATCTATACAATTCTCTCCATTTACATTTTCACTAGACGGGAGGAAGCACAAATCAGTAGAAAAGTTGATACTCTGCGGTCGAACCTCCCATCTCAATGGCTATTAAGATAGTTTCCCTCAATGTTAAGGGCCTCAACACTCCCAATAAACATAGACTCATGTTAAGGGATATTAAGGCAAAGGGGCAGTTATTACACTGGTCCAGGAGACGCAACTCCCCAGGTCGGCACCTGTCAAACTGGGAGATAGGACATATACGTACACATACAGTGAGGAAAAAAGTATTTGATCCCCTGGAGATGTTGAACGATTGCCCACTGACAAAGAAACAAAAGTATATTATTTTAATGGTAGGTGTATTTTAACAGAGAGAGTAAAAAGCATGTCAAAATGTTATAAATAGATTTACATGTCAATGAGTGAAATACGTATTCGACCCCTTTGACTTTGTACTTGGTGGCAAAACCCTTGTTTGCAATCACAGAGGCCAGGTGTTTATTGTAGTTGGCCACCAGGTTTGCACACATCTCAGGAGGGATTTTGTCCCACTACTCTTTGCAGATAGTCTCTAAGTCATAAAGGTTTCAAGGCTGACATTTGGCAACTCAAACCTTCAGCTCCCTCCACAGATTCTCTAAGGGATTAAGGTCTGGGGACTGGCTAGGCCACTCCAGGACCTTAATGTGCTTCTTCTTGAGCCACTCTTTTGTTGCCTTGGCTGTGTGTTTTGGGTCATTGCCATGCTGGAATATACAACCATGACCCATTTTCAATGCCCTGGCTGAGGGAAGGAGGTTCCCATCCATCATCCCTTTGATGCAGTGCAGTTGTCCTGTCCCGTTAGCATAAAAACACCCCAGAGCATAATGTTTCCACCTCCATGTTTGACGGAGAGGATGGTGTTCTTGGGGTCATAGGCAGCATTCTTCCTCCTACAAACATGGCGAGTTGAGTTGATGCCAAAGAGCTCTATTTCCGTCTCATCTGACCACAACACTTTCACCTACTTCTCCATTGAATCATTTAGATGTTTATTGGAAAACTTCAGACAGACCTGTACATGTGCTTTCTTGAGCAGGGGGATCTTGCGGGTGCTGCAGGATTTCAGTCCTTCACGGCGTAGTGTGTTACCAATTGTTTTCTTGGTGACTATGGTCCCAGCTGCCTTGAGATCATTAACAAGATCCTCTTGTGTAGTTCTGGGGTGATTCCTCACTGTTCTCATGATCATTGAAACTCCACGAGATAAGATCTTGCATGGTGCACCAGAACGAGGGAGACTGACCGTTATTTTGTGTTTCTTCCATTTGCGAATAATCGCACCAACTGTTGTTGCCTTCTCACCAAGCTGCTTGGCAATGGTCTTGTAGCCCATTCCAGCCTTGTGTAGGTCTACAATCTTTTCCCTCACATTCTTGAACATCTCTTTGGTCTTGGCCATTGTGGAGAGTTTGGAATCTGATTAATTGCTTATGTGGACAGGTGTCTGTAACGGACACCTTCCGTTGACGGATGCCCCCAGCGCTTCCTGAGGACTCCCAGCACTGCAGACGACACCACAACCACCGTAGCTTTAACTGGAGCCACGCCGTCTTCCTTCCACCCTGTATGAACCTCCAGCATTCAGGACCGTGTGGGAAAGACCTCTCCTCCAAGGAGAGCGTAACCGGATCAAGCTCTCAGAAGAGCTAAGTGATTAAAGCTCAAGGGAGTATGCAGAGCATAGCAATCCCCAGTGTGATATAGTAGCTCCCTCCAATAACGAGACAAGGCTATGTATTCAGGGTCAAGAAGAACTCTGGTGTTTAGTGACAGGGACTCAGCTTTTATGCAGTGCTCCCCTGCAAGGGAGACGCCCACAGGCAATTAGGCATTAACAAATCAGATATCGGTTAAATCCCACAAATTCCCTCCCCATCTGCTTGGGAGATAATTGAGTTTCTTACTGTATCCACTCAATTATCTCCAAGCTGAAAAATCCTACTTTTTATGCATTTTAATAACTTTCTCATTTTACATAGTACATGAATACAATTACATTTGTACATTTTTACGAACAACATAACTTGTGGAACAACATATTAAAAATTTGTGAGAATCCGCCCAGTGGTTCTAGAAATAATAAAAAGTCTCTTTGGACTGACTGCACGCCTGTTTGCATGCCCAAAACAGTTCCACAGATTCAGGCTGTGAGGTCGGTCTATTTCTGCCTTGAAAATAACAAAGTCCCATCCGAAGGCGGCGTTTGAATCGTCGAACTCACTTCGACTTTTGTCGAAGTGTCGAAGAAGAACCGGGGGCGCTTTTTAGCAGTGTTCAATAGTGTAATGGAACGTGTGTTCGAATCTTCGAACGGGACTTAGTTTACAGCCGCCGTGTCGAAGGGCAGGGGAAGGTACAGGTCAGCGGTATTCGTTCAAATGTGTGGCCGATTTCCGTTCCAGGCATTTGACGGCACACACCGCTGACCGCGTTCGACTGCATTAAAATGGCTGCTGCCACGTGTTCGACTGTCTAATGGCGGCCACTTCGACTACTTCGGCACTTCAACTGCATCCGAAGTGCCAGTTTAAAAGTACAAACCCTTTCTTTGTACAACACAGTTAAAGGGCCAGAAACAGTATACAAAAATCCATTATGCCCAAATGCAGTTCTTAAAGGGCAATACATTCCAGGGCCATAGTCGCAGGGCAGGAGGCTAACGATCAGTCCTCTCCAATGCCCAGTGGCAAATGGCAGTTTGTCACAGTGTCTTTTATACAGCTAACAAGCTGATATTAGGAGCACTCCCTTTAAGAGAGTGCTCCAATCTCAGCTCGTTACCTGTATAAAAGACACTTGGGAGCCAGAAATCTTACTGATTGATTGTGATTGATTGTGGATCAAATACTTATTTCCCTCATTGACATGCAAATCAATTTAGAACTTTTTTGACATGCGGTTTTCTGGATTTTTTTTTGTTATTCTGTCTCACTGTTAAAATACACCTACCATTAACATTTTAGACTGATCATTTCTTTATCAGTGGGCAAATGGGATCAGTTTTTTTTTTTCTTGCTGTACTTTTGTGTGTATATTATATTATATATATATATATATATATATATATATATATATATATATATATATATATATATATATTTTGTGGTGAAACCAACCTCGCAACTATGAACTGGAGAAGCCTGGTTGCTCGCCTGCTTCCTTTGGACTATGGACCAGACTTTAAAAGGCTTATTTTCCCTACAGAAAGGCTTATTTGTGCCTTTTCTGCCAGGGTGTTCGGTAGATTTTATCTACCGAACAAACTAACGAATGCGCGACCACCTGGGAGCTAGAGTGTGCCGTCAATTGACCGCCCAGAAGCTGCGGTTAACCGCAGCTTAATTGATGAACGCTGGGTGGCCTTTGTTCGTTTGCCGAACACGTGGCAGCGGCCATTTTAACTCCCGAACGGCCGGCGGTGTTCAGCGCGCAAACTATGGAACTGAAAACAGACACTTTATTGCGCGAACACCGCTGAGCCGCCAGCCTCCTTACCTCGGCATTCGGTAGTGGAACCGACTGGCTGTTCATTCAGTAGTTTGACCGTATGAACAGCCTCACCCCAGATAGCCATGCCATGGAGCCTATTCGTGTAACGAAAGACTATGTGAAAGACTTTGGCTCCATGGCGATTGAACTATATGTATGTGATCTGAGCGCCATTCGGTAATAATGTGCACTCAGATCTAAGCTATCTGGGGATATATTGCATGTATATGTTTTGTGTACTAAATGCATCAATCTGTCTTTTTGTCTGCCATGTGGGTAATGGAGTTTTGCCTCTGTCCTTGGAGATGATTAGATTCCTTCCCCAATTATCTCCAGGGCAGAGAGGAGGGATTGTGAGGCATTGTGGGAGGTAACTCATGTGTGATTGGTGTATTGTGTAATTACTGTAAATCCCTCCCTTGCATGAGAGAATCCCATATAAGCCTGTTGTGTGAATAAATCAGTGTTGTTGCTGTTTAACCCTGAAGCTGAAGTGTTGTCTCTTTCTTGGGGGGGAATTTGACTGTATGCCGATTGCCAGGAGTGTAAGCTGTTCGTATTGCTTTTCCTGTTCGGCTGCTTCCAGGGTTCGTGTGTCTGCTGTTCGAGAATTGGTGAATACGTGCAGTTTGGAGTTCGGGAGGTTGGTGATTGTAGTAGCTGCTGGTCTATGGGAAAGGGGATTATCGCCTAAATGTTTTTTATCCTCTTGTGAGAGAAATGGTCCGTTATATATAAAAAAGATGAACATTGGTGATAGACAAATTAATAAATCAAAATAAGAAATGAACAGTTGCAATGTAATATGATAAAAGAGTTGCAACGTTTAGGTGATAATACCTATTAATAATTGAAAATAGATTTTTACACAATGGTTACGAACTTTGATCTAAATATGAAGAATAGATATAAATGTCGAAACATGTAGCAAACACAGAGGACCTGTTCAAAAGTTTTCAGAGTACCTCTGGTAGGTTCAGTCTGCAACAATACAATGTTGCAGTTTATGATTTAACTTATGACAAGAGCAATAGTGCTTAGTTCTATCTAAGCAGAGTGATATAACGAGAAGTGCTGAATAGCTTTGAAAAAGATGAAATAAAATAAAATATAATGATTACAAGGTCACAGAAAAACGAGTTTGCTAAGTAATAGACGTTCACCAATTAAAAGCCTCTAAGTATCGTCGATGCAATACCGAGGCTAATCTGAGAAAAGACTGTGAGGAGTGCTGGGAACGGATTGCCAAATGGCTACATGTTCGACCCCAATAGACAAAGGGTGACAATTAAATGCATGGGGGTGACGAAAAAATCGTTATAATGAATCTGCCCAGTTACTAACAGTCAATTCTTACGGGATTCAGAGGAAAGTGTGGGCGAATATGGTCAATAATCCACACAGCAAGATATCGCTGGGAATCACCGTTGGCCCCTGACGCGCGCGTTTCGTCCACTACTCATCAAAAAAATTATATTAATTGAATATTTATTTACAGTGTGTGTATATAATGAATGCAGTGTGTGTGTGTATGAGTGCAGTGTGTGTATGTATGAGTGCAGTGTGCGTATGTATGAGTGCAGTGTGTGTATGTATGAGTGCAGTGTGTGTATGTATGAATGCAGTGTGTGTATGTATGAATGCAGTGTGTGTATGTATGAATGCAGTGTGTGTATGTATGAATGCAGTGTGTATATGAATGCAGTGTGTGTGCGCGCGTGCGTATGAATGCAGTGTGTGTATGAATGCAGTGTGTGTGTGTGTGTGTGTGTGTGTGTGTATGAATGCAGTGTGTGTATGTGCAGTGTGTGTATGAGTGCAGTGTGTGTATGTATGAATGCAGTGTGTGTATGAGTGCAGTATGTGTGTGTGAGTGTGTGTATGAGTGCAGTGTGTGTATGAATGCAGTGTGTGTATGAATGAATGCAGTGTGTGTATGAATGCAGTGTGTGTATGAATGCAGTGTGTGTATGAATGCAGTGTGTGTATGTGCAAATGCAGTGTGTGTATGAATGCAGTGTGTGTATGAATGCAGTGTGTATGTGTGTGTATGAATGCAGTGTCTGTGTGTGTGTATGAATGCAGTGTGTGTATGTGCAGTGTGTGTGTGTGTGTGTGTGTGATGCAGAGCCTTGGTGGGGGGTGGGCATTTTTATTATTATTTTTTAACCCCTTAAGGACTGAGCCAAATGTACACGTTGTGAACAAAACAAAACCTGGCATTTGTGCTGTCCAACCGTAATTCACCTCTTTCATATTAAATGCACCCCCCCCCCCTCTTATTATATATCATTTTATTCAGGGAAACAGGGCTTTCATTTAATATCAAATATTTAGCTATGAAACACAATTTAATATGAAAAAAATGGGAGAAAATAAGAAATGTTGTTATTTTTTTAGTTCTACATGACATTTTAACTGTCAATGTCATAATACTGTTTGCTTTTACTGCAATAAAATACACATATTTGTATTCAGCAAAGTCTCACGTGTAAAACAGTACCCCCTATGTACAGGTTTTATGGTGTTTTGGGAAGTTACAGGGTCAAATATAGCACGTTACATTTGAAATTGAAATTCGCCAGATTGGTTACGATGCCTTTGGGACTGTATAGTAGCCCAGGAATAAAATTTACACCCATAATGGCATACCATTTTCAATAGTAGACAACCCAAGGTATTGCAAATGGGGTATGTTCGGTCTTTTTTAGTAGCCATTTGGTCACAAACACTGGCCAAAGTTAGCGTTAGTATTTGTTTGTGTGTGAAAAATGCAAAAAAACGCCAAATTTGGCCAGTGTTTGTGACTAAGTGGCTACTAAAAAAGACTGGACATACCCCGTTTGCAATACCTCGGGTTGTCTACTATTGCAAATGGTATGCCATCATAGAGGTAATTTTCATTTTTGGGCTACCATAGGGTCTCAAAGGCAACCTAACCAATCTGGCGAATTTTAATGTGAAAAAAATAAAACACTTATTTATATTTGACACGACCTGGAATCCTGGAATAAACCTCATTTCCGGTGGTTCGGAAGAGTTAACATTCTCAAAATGAATGTCCTTCCTAGACTGCTATATTTATTGAACGCCCTCCCCATTGCTATTCCGCGAACCTTCTTTAAAAAAATCCAGACCTTATTTACACGTTTCATATGGGCCAAAAGACGCCCTAGAATAAGATATAACATACTCACTAGACCCAAAGAGAAGGGGGGAGTAGGATTGCCGGACATGTGGCTATACTATCAGGCAATACACATTGGACGAATCATAGACTGGTCCTACCAGCCTGCCTCCAAATTATGGGTCACATTAGAACAAACTCAGGTTGGGGAATCTTTGAAGGCAATACCTTGGCTGATGACATCGGTCACTGACTGGACGACACCACCACATCCGACAGTGACTCCAACCACACGAATCTGGAAGAAGGTAAACAATCTCCCAGACATAGCTCCGACACCATCCCCGAACTACCCTATCACAAATAACCCCACTTTCATAGCAGGGAAACATGGACTAATATTATCACCACAGGGAGGGGAACACAAGAAGATGCACATAACTCTGACTGACATGATGAAGGAAGGGGGACTGAGGCCAATTACATCCTTGACGAATGGGAAAGATCCCACACTCATGCAGAGGTTTCAATATGAACAAATACGAAATTTCCTATCCGCGCAGGGTCTACTAACCTGGACCCCGAGAGAAAAGACCAAGTTTGAACTGTTATGCTTGGGGGACAAAATGCCCTCTAAGCCAACATCCCTTTGCTACAAGCTGCTGCAAACCCAAACTTGTACACAATTACCATATTTTACCAGACTGTGGAGGGAACACATAGACATAGACCTAGAAGAAGGAGATTGGAAAAATATTTTCCGAACAATCTTTCACGCACATTCTAGCATACCACTACAGGAAATTAATTATAAATTCATCTCCAAGTGGTACACCACCCCAGTAGAAATCCACCGCTTTGACTCTAATTCCTCCCCTATGTGTTGGAGGTGCAATGCAGAAAAAGGCACTTTCCAACACATATGGTGGTCATGCAAGGCAGTGTCTAGGTTCTGGAGAGAGGTCTGGAACACTGTCAATCTGGTAACAGACACATCCTTACCCTTCGGCCCAGAGGCTCTTCTCCTCTACCATTTTAATATACCACAACGTAAACTTAAACACTCTCTAGTGTACTTCATGCTGACAGCAGCTAAGAGCTCACTGGTAAATCGCTGGAAGTCAACGACTCAGCCCAATACCAAAGATTGGTATGTTAGAATAGAACAATTTCACGTGATGGAGGAACTAAGATGGGGATCACTAGACAAATATTATAGGTATAAAGAAATTTGGCAACCGTGGAAAGATTTCCTGGGAAGAAGTCAGACTTAAACTAGTGCTATTTGGAGCGACCGGAAAGGGGGAGGCAAGTTAGGAGGGGGCCGAGGAATAACGAAGGATAAGTACGGGAGGACCAGGGTTGCTCTCTCTTTCCCCTCTGTAGCAGGTAATTAACATAGATAAGTCAGACTGAGAAAACTAAATGAGATTCAGAAAGAAGAGAACGTCATTCCTGTGATATGGATTAAGTGCACTAACATAGACACCAAAGGAGGATACTCATTATTCCTTTTTGATTTATATGAAGGTTATATGTGACCTAGGCCAAACACGATTGTTACTGAAAATGTATTAGCTGTATATGATGATGCGACAATTAGTTCTTGATTGTTTTTTTTTTTTTTTCTATTCTCTTTCTATTCTTTTCTTTTCCTTTCTTCTATTCTCTTATATTTGATATATGTATTCATTATGCATATGTTACAAGATACTTACAGGATATTGTTTTACTATGATTATTGAACTATGGAGAAATTTCTCCAAGACCAAAAAACTAAGAAAAATAAAATATATAAAAAAAAAATATATATTTATATTTGACACTGTAACTTTTGAAAACACCATAAAACCTGTACATGAGGGGTACTGTTGTACTCGGGAGACTTCGCTGAAAACAAATATTTGTGTTTCAAAACAGTAAAAAGTATCACAGCAATAATATCATCCGTGTAAGTGCTGTTTGTGCTTGAAAAATGCAAAAAATGTCACTTGTACTGGCTATATCATCGTTGTAAAACATTTTACTGTTTTGAAACACTAATATTTGTGTTCAGTGAAGTCTCCCGAGTAGAACAGTAACCCCATGTACAGGTTTTATGGTGTCTTGGAAAGTTATAGGGTTAAATATAGTGCTAGCAAATTAAATTCCCTTTACTTTCGGCATCGGTTGTCAAGCAGGTCCCGCTAATTGTAATTAAGATTAAAAATATTACATAAATATAAATGTGTAGAATTTAATTTGTTTTAAATATTTTTTATTTATATATAGGTATATAGATATATATATATATATATATACGTATATATTATTTCGCTCTACGTGTATTTTGATATATATATATATATATTAATATCACAATACAGTTAGAACGCAATAACACAACTATATATTTTTTTAATTATTTATTTTTAATTATTTTTAATTGTATTATTTAACGTATTTACATATTTATGTTTTATATTATACAATAATTATATATATATATATATATATATTTAATCAGTATCAGTCTACGTGTAATTTGATATTAATATATATATATATATATACACACAATAAGCCAAAAAAGCCTTGCACTCCGACCAAAATAGGATTAGGACCCAGTGCTAGATTGCACAATAAATATAAATCCAATAAGTAATCAGCACTCCCAGGACTTGTAAATAAACAAAAAAATACTTTACTCCATAGTCAACGTTTCAGCTCCTCACAGGGAGCTTTCATCAGGACAGCATAGAAAACATAAATGAAACTGACATTGCTTAAATAAGGACATCAATCCAATTTGAACTTACATATCAGGTGTGTTAATAGATGATCTCCCCTTCTTTCAAGCGTCTAATCAAAAAGCCCGGGGAAATTACTCCTTCCGGCTTGCGCTCGCGCTATCACGTGATGTGAATGACATCATCACGTTTTCCGTCGCTATGGGGATCGAGACGCCGCCTGCGTCTAACGATCTCCCCCTCAGTTACTTCCTGACTGACCGCGTTTCCCGTAACTATGGGAACGCCAAGCGCATGCGCATATGATTAATAGCCCGAACTTTGAATCTATCCTCTACTCGTGAGGAAAATCCACCGGCAGGCTTTGCTTAAAGGGAGATCCATAGCCATATAATTACATCTAGATAGATCCAACTCCTCTGCCCTTCCATATATCATGTATAGACAAAACTTGATGCAAGAAGGGAAGAACATTATCACTCCAGGGATTATTAATTCAGGACAGTCCAGCAAAAAATCTAAATACAAATAAAGTGTAATGTAAGATCCCAATTTAACCATCAGGAAATAGTGTGATGAAGTGACTGTAACGGACCGTTTCAGCATATGAGGGGTTAAAATCCGTTTAGGCGATAATCCCCTTTTCTCAGAAAGGCACAGCTACTGCAGAACATCAAAACTCACGAATTGGCTATAGGCGAATGCATCAAACTCCCGAACTGCATACCAGGGAATAAGATAGCACTCCAAGCTGGAACCTCACGAATAGCTGCTAGCAGATGAATAGGAAAAGCAGACATCAGCTTACACTCCTAGCAATCAATCTCCAACAGCATACAGTGAATCCCCCCAAGAACGAGACAAGGCTCTGTGTTGCAGGTCAAGCAGTGGTCTCAGGTGCTGGGGCACCCAGCCTGGTTTTTATTACATGAGTACACATACAGGCCACACCCAGGGGGAGGCATAAAATAACCAATGACATAGATGTTACATCCCACACATCCCCTCCCCTTAGTGTGACACATAATCCCATTATGCATACAGTTCAAAATATACTTTTACACAACTTTCATAACTTTAAAACCATACATCACATTCACATAAAAATACATATCCTCAATCAATCCATTCGGGGGAACAACATATTAAAAAATGGCATGAATCAGACCAGGGGTTCAAAAGTTAGTAAAAGTATCTTTTGTTCCCCCTGGCTGGCAGAAAAAACATCCCCACAATGCATCCCGATTTCCTCCCTTCTGCCCTGGAGATAATTGGAGAAGTAATCCAATTATCCAGGACTAGAGGCAGACTCCATTAACCACATGGTTGCAAAACGACATAAAACACTTTAAAATACATAAAGTCACATTTTACACATAACACACAGACATTTCACATATCCCCAGATACCTCAGGTCTGAGTGCACATTATTAGGTGAATGGCACTCAGACCAACCGAATACAGTTTAATCGCCATAGAGCCAAAGTCTTTAATCACACGAATAGGCTCCATGGCATAGCTATCTGGGTTACCACAGCTCACACAGGGCAAGTACCAAATGACCCCACTGTATTTAAAGGGCCAGTATGAGTGACATACACTCTGGTATGGCCGAATACTGTTTTTAAAGGGCCCAATCTCCCAGGGCCATAGTCCAAAGGCAGCAGGCGGGCAACCAGGCTCCTCCAAAACAATGTGGCGAGATTGGTTCCGTCACAGTGACTTACTTATTGAGTGCTGTACAAAGAAGTCTGTACAAAAAATACAACAGACATCACTATAATAAAGTGACCAGCAGGTAAACACCCACTCTATTTACAATATATCTATAATTCTATAAAACTGTACATAATAAGGCATCCTACAGGGTATATCCCAAATAGTATAGCCGTGCAAATGGCTAATAATCCACCCGTGAACCTGTCCAAACACAGGTGCCAAAAATAAGTGATGAAGTGTAATTAGAAATTACTAGTGGGAAAATAGTGCCCATAGATTCCTATCAAATTTAAAGTGATGAGTGCCAAAATCCAAAGTGAACTGGTACCCTTGCGTTACTATTATCATATAGTGCAAAGCACCCTATAGTGCTTGAATAAGGAGAAAGCTGGACAACCTGTAAAAAATACTAGTACTAATCCCCAATCGGAGAGGATCGCATCTATTTCTACTATAACAACAAAATAGCCTGATTGAAAAGTCCTATTCAGAAACAAACACTCAATATGCCAACTAATAAAAACTTAAAAATATATAGAGAAAATTGAATTATAGTAAGCAAAGGGGGACTAGCACTACAACATAGGAGGCCACACAATATGCTCCATATTCTATCCTGGTACAGCATGTCGCCCCCTTGCCTCAATCACAAGAAGGCAACAAATGACAATTTTTCATTTAGTCCATTTGGGGCTAATGTTCCCAATTTTTTGATCCACCACGTTTCTCTTTGTAACAGACGTTCTTGTCTGTTACCACCTCTTCTTGAGATCGGAACATGGTCAAGGGCCACGCATTTCAGTGATGTGAGAGGATGGCTCTTTTCCAAAAAATGTCGTGCGACTGGCTTGTCGGTCTTATTATCCTTGTAGGCCAGTCTAATGCTCGACCTATGTCCTCTTATATTCTCGCAGAGGGCAGTCTCTGTCTTCCCGACATAGTTAAGCCCACAGGGACAGGACAGTTTGTAAATTACAAAGTCGGTCCGACAGCTGATCCTATGTTGGATCTTAAAAATTTGTCCCGTGTGTGGATGGTTGAAACTCTTGCAGGGGATAAGGTGGCCACAAGTGACGCAACCTAAACATTTTATACATCCATTATTACTCGAATTCTTCTTCGCCGGCAGGTAACTTTGGATAGGATCGGTCTGAACTAGAAGGTCCCTCAGGCTTTTATTAATTCTGTAGGAAAACAGTGGTTTGTGACTAAGTGGCTACTAAAAAAGACTGGACATACCCCATTTGCAATACCTTGGGTTGTCTACTATTGCAATAGTATGCCATCATAGGGGTAATTTTCATTCTTGGGCTACCATAGGGTCATAAAGGCAACGTAAGCAATCTGACGCTGTAATTTTTGAAAACACCATAAAACCTGTACATGAGGGGTACTGTTGTACTCGGGAGACTTCGCTGAACACAAATATTTGTGTTTCAAAACAGTAAAAAGTATTGCAGCAATAATATCGTCCGTGTAAGTGCTGTTTGTGCGTGAAAAATGCAAAAAACGTCACTTTTACTGGCGATATCATCGTTGTAATACATTTTACTGTTTTGAAACACTAATATTTGTGTTCAGCGAAGTCTCCCGAGTAAAACAGTACCCCCCATGTACAGGTTTTATGGTGTCTTGGAAAGTTATAGGGTTAAATATAGTGCTAGCAAATTAAATTCCCTATACTTTCGGCATGGGTTGTCAGGCAGGTCCCGCTAATTGTAATTAATCAGGATACCTAATTATGTAAAATTATTACATAAATATATGTGTAGAATTAATATATGTATATATATATATATACATATGTGTATATAAACGTGTATATATATATATATATTTTTTTTTTTTTTTTTTTTTAAATAGTTTTATTTATTGTAACGGATCGCCTGGCACCCCGACTTGGTACCTCCGTTAATGGATGCTCCTAGTGCTTCCTGAGGGCTCCAAGCACTCTGGCAGACAGACACCATAATCACCGAATCCAAGAAAACCTTTAAATTCTCCCAAGCGTATGAATGTTGTAGACCATTGAATAGGAACCATACGAATAGGCTTGTACCCCTAGCAGTCAACTGGAACAGCATACAATAAATCCTTCCCCCAATAATGAGACGACACATCACTTTGAGGTTAAAACAGGAACTCTGGACTGGGACATCCAGCCTGGCTTTTATTCACAATCCACAAAACATAGTGCTGCTCAGAGGGTTTTGCAGAACAACCAATAAACACATTACAACACATACAATGCAAGTACAGCAGCCAATCAGACACAATGGGACAATAGAAACACACCCAGCATATTCCTCCCCTCTGCTTAGGAGATAATTGAGTCAATTACTGTATCTACTCAATTATCTCCAAGCTGAAAAGTTACACTTTTTATACATTTTTATAACTTGGTGAGTTAACATCGTACATACATAAAACTTATATTATTTTAACCAGTATAACTTGGGGACAAACATATCCAAAATTCACTTGAATAGGTTCAGGGGTTTAACGGTTAGGTCGAAGTCCTTTGTTTTCACTTGCAAGCATGGCTTTTCCTTGTCCCTGGGACAACACCCTGCTGGAGAACAATGGATCCGGGGGAGGGGAAGAGGAAGTGTCCAAAAAGTTTCAGTATGTCCATACACTGTTTTTAAAAGGCCAGCACAGTACAATAAAAGTCCATTCACTGTGCTTAAAGGGCCAGTAGCCGCACAATAAAATACAATATGCCCAAATATTGCATTCAAAAGTACAACTTTACCAGGGGCCATAGTCAGCAGGTAGGAGGCGGGCAGCCAGGCCTCTCCAATGCCCAGTGGCGAGGTTGGTTTCGCCACATTTCTCCCCTTTTCCAAACATACTAACAGGGTACCTGACCTCTTGCCGGTCAGTGCCCTTGTTAGTCCAGCAGCCCACCCACAAAACAGAAACAGCAGTACAGTCCACCCACAATGAATGGTTACTACACCTGAGTAATGGAAAAACTTGTCCAGGTCCAGGTGCCTCACCCCGGCTGTGTGGGGGACTGGTAGGCTGTTTTGGTGGGTTGCTGAGTGGGCAGAGACCAGCGGTACTCTGCCCTGGTGCCAGCACTACTACAGGAGTAGTCTGGTTGGAGCCTGGTTGCTGGAGACCGACTGTCTCCCCTTTAGCTGCGCAGCTCTGCTGCTGGAGACCGACTGTCTCCCCTTGAGTTACACAACTCTGCTGCTGGAGACCGACTGTCTCCCCTTTAGTTACACAGCTCTGCTGCTGGAGACAGACTGTCTCCCCTTTGGCTAAACAGCCCTGTTGTGGGGGGGCAGGACCGACTGTCCCTACCCCCTGTGCTGGAAGTGCAGAGACCACGGTCCCATCTGCACAGGTGTGGGGCTTACAGTCTCCCCCTGGTACATTAAGCTGCCGCTGGGGAGAGGTGGTAACCAGCTCCTCTCCCATTAGAACACTCTGCCCATTGATGATCCGCCGCTGGGGAGAGGTGGTAACAATCTCCTCTCCCATTAGAACACTCTGCCGCTGGGGAATGGAGACTGGGCTCTCTATTCCCTGTACATTAATGATCCGCCGCTGGGGAGAGGTGGTAACAATCTCCTCTCCCATGCATACTTCCCGTCTCTGCGGAGGGAGACCGACTGTCTCTCCTCCCAGCACAGAGTCCTGCTGTGGGGAAAAGGGGGCTGGGCTCTCCATTCCCTGCTGGATACTCTGCCGCTGGGGAATGGAGACTGGGCTCCCAATCCCCAACAAATCACACTGCCGCTGGGGAGGGAGGACGGCCCCTTCAGCTCCCTGTAACTTGGGCGCAGAGACCACGGTCCCATCTGCGCTGGTGTGGGGCTTACTGTCTCCCCTTGGTGTGCTAAGCTGCCGCTGGGGAGAGGGGGTAACAAACTCCTCTCCCTTACACACTTTCAGCCGCTGGGGAGCAGGGCTGACCCTCTGTACTCCCTGTAGGCAGGGCGCAGAGACCACGGTCCCATCTGCGCTGGTGAGGGGTTTACTGTCTCCCCTTGGTGAGCTGCGCTGCCGCTGGGGAGAGGGAATAACAAACTCCTCTCCCTTACACACCTTCAGCCGCTGGGGAGAGGGGATAACAGGCTCCTCTCCCTGCACCGTAGAATGCCGCTGGGGAGCAAGAACGGCACCTTCAGCTCCCTGTAACGCACACTGCCGCTGGGGATCTGGGCCGACTGCCCAGCATCCCTGTAGGGCCGGTAGAGAGACCGCAGTCCCATCTCCACCTGCAATCTGTGGGTCTTCCCAGGACCAATCCGTGAGGCCCCGCAACATTTGTGAGTAAGGGCCCGGTGGAGAGACCTTGGTCCCATCTCTACCTGCCTGTTGTGGTTCCTCACAGGACCAGTCTATGAGGACCCCCACTTCGGGTTCCTCCCGCCGCCTCAGGGAAAGACGGCTAACCTCCTCGGATGCAGCCTCTACTCGGCTGCTGTACATACTTCCTCTCTTTTGCCAACCGGAATTCTCGGTCCAGCCTTGTGTTTCGCTCAGCCATGACCTGGTTCCAGATCACCCGGCGTGTCTCCATGGGTATATCATCCCCATACTCGGCCACTCGCTGCCTCACCTCGGCCAACCAATCATCTCCAGAGCCAGAACCTTCCATACTTGTCTGCTCCCAGGGGCGCTGCACGACTGCTAGCGTTGCCCTCAATTTGTAAATCCAAACAGTGTCTCTGAGCTGCTTTACCTCACACTAGGACGCCATCCCACCGCTTGCCACCAATGTAACGGATCGCCTGGCACCCCGACTTGGTACCTCCGTTAATGGATGCTCCTAGTGCTTCCTGAGGGCTCCAAGCACTCTGGCAGACACCATAATCACCGAATCCAAGAAAACCTTTAAATTCTCCCAAGCGTATGAATGCTGTAGACCATTGAATAGGAACCATACGAATAGGCTTGTACCCCTAGCAGTCAACTGGAACAGCATACAATAAATCCTTCCCCCAATAATGAGACGACACATCACTTTGAGGTTAAAACAGGAACTCTGGACTGGGACATCCAGCCTGGCTTTTATTCACAATCCACAAAACATAGTGCTGCTCAGAGGGTTTTGCAGAACAACCAATAAACACATTACAACACATACAATGCAAGTACAGCAGCCAATCAGACACAATGGGACAATAGAAACACACCCAGCATATTCCTCCCCTCTGCTTAGGAGATAATTGAGTCAATTACTGTATCTACTCAATTATCTCCAAGCTGAAAAGTTACACTTTTTATACATTTTTATAACTTGGTGAGTTAACATCGTACATACATAAAACTTATATTATTTTAACCAGTATAACTTGGGGACAAACATATCCAAAATTCACTTGAATAGGTTCAGGGGTTTAACGGTTAGGTCGAAGTCCTTTGTTTTCACTTGCAAGCATGGCTTTTCCTTGTCCCTGGGACAACACCCTGCTGGAGAACAATGGATCCGGGGGAGGGGAAGAGGAAGTGTCCAAAAAGTTTCAGTATGTCCATACACTGTTTTTAAAAGGCCAGCACAGTACAATAAAAGTCCATTCACTGTGCTTAAAGGGCCAGTAGCCGCACAATAAAATACAATATGCCCAAATATTGCATTCAAAAGTACAACTTTACCAGGGGCCATAGTCAGCAGGTAGGAGGCGGGCAGCCAGGCCTCTCCAATGCCCAGTGGCGAGGTTGGTTTCGCCACATTTATATATAGGTATACATATAGTGATATATACGTATATATTTATGTATATAGATATATATATTATTTCGTTCTACGTGTATTTTGATATAAATATATATATATATTAATATCACAATACAGTTAGAACGAAATAAAACACATCTATATATTTAATATTTTATTTTTAATTATTTTTTTTATTTTATTTTTTTACGTATTTACATATTTTTTTATATTATTTATAAATATATATATAACAATAATTATATATATATATATTTAATCAGTATCAGTCTACGTGTAATTTGATATTAATATATATATATATATATATATATATATATATAATTATATATATATTAATATTAAAATACACCTAGATAGTGTATGTGTGTGTGTGTATATGTGTATATATATACTTAGATCATATATATATAACATATATATATGATCTAAGTATATATATATATATATATATATATATATATATATATATATATATATATATATATTTTTTTTTTTACACTTATTTTATTTTATTTGATTTGATTTCAGCCAGCAGGGGGACTAACTGTCATTACAGTTAGTCCCCCTGCTGGCAATGCCTGAGCCAGCTATACCGGCCATGTGATTGTGAGGTCCTCGCAAGGACCTCACTCTCACATGACCGGGAGGGACCGGAGGAGGAAGATCTGCCGCGGGGGGCTCCCTGGGAGTAAAAAAAAAACGGAGGGCGTATATTTACATCCTGCGGCGTTTAGAGACGCTTTTAAAAGGACGTAAATATACGTCCTCCGGACTTAAGGGGTTAAAACGTTTTCCCTCCTTTTTTTTTTTTCCTCTCTTGTTGTTTCTATTCCCCTCCTTGTGGGTGCTGCTGCTGCTGAGCTAATTGGGGGGAGTGACCCTTAATTTCCACCTGTGTGGGATTTGTATTGCCAATATAAACCCACTACTGACTCACAGAGCTTGCTCACTGGAGTTGCTTGAAAGTAGGCTATTTCAAGTAGTCTCTTTTAAGTAGGAGTTAAAACAACAGGAGTTTGAAATCAAGAGGATAAATATTGTTTTTGCTCACTTGTGTTATTTGGTAACTGGGGATGAGTGCTAGCAAGATTCCAAGTTTTACTCAGTGTACATCCTGCTGCATGTATGCATGCCTGGATAAATCTGTCCAGGGCCCATTCCTCTGTGGTGGGTGTGAGCGAGTGGCTTTTCTGGAAGCTCGGATTGGAGATCTGGAGAGGCAAATTGCAACACTGAGGGAGATTGATAATCTTGAGAGGAGTCTGCTGCTCACTGAGCAGAGTTTAGTGGGTGCAGGTAGTGGATTGGGAGGAGATGAGACAGATGGAGAACAGGCACATAGCTGGGTAACAGTGGGGCGAGGAAGCAGAGGGGGAGGGAAGAGGAAAGGTTTAGCTAGTCCTGATCTAGTGCAGCCTAACAGATTAGCCCGTTTGAGTGAAGATGTTGGGTGCATCAGCTCAGGAGTAGCTGTACTGCAGGAAGCTGTTCCTTCTAACAGCCGTGGGAACAGCCCCTCTAGTACGGGTGGGGTTGAGAGGGTAAGGAAGTCTAGGTTGTGGTGGTAGGGGACTCTATTATTAATAGAGTAGATAGGGTAATCTGCCACTCTGATCGACTCAACCGGACAGTTTGCTGTCTCCCGGGTGCTCGGGTCCGGCATGTTGCCGACAGAGTGGAGGGATTATTGGGAGGGGCTTGGGATGACCCAGCTGTCATGGTCCATATTGGTACCAATGACAAAGTCAGAGGAAAATGGAAGGTCCTAAAGAGTGAGTTCAGGGATCTAGGAAGTAAGCTAAAGAAAAGGACCTCCAAGGTAATATTTTCAGAAATATTACCTGTGCCGCGCGCTACAGCAGAAAGGCAGCGGGAGATTAGAGAGGTCAATGCGTGGCTGAAGTCTTGGTGCAGGAAAGAGGGTTTTGGGTTTTTAGAGCACTGGGACGATTTTGCGCTTGGGAACAACCTGTATAGTCGTGATGGATTGCACCTAAACGGAAGAGGGTCTGCTGTGCTGAGGGATAGGATGGCTAGAAGGTTGGAGGAGATTTTAAACTAGTAGTAGGGGGGGAGGCTCAAAGCAATCTAGAAAATGGAGATACGATAGAAATGAGATGGGCCTTAGCTCAGAACAGTGGGGGTGGAGATGGGGGAAGGGGAAGCTCAGAACAGGGGAGGTATGTAATATTGATTCACAAAAAGTACAAATGACTCATGGTAATATTAAATGTATGCTTACTAATGCAAGGAGCCTATATAACAAAATGGAGGAACTAGAGGCAATAGCATACACTAAACAATACGATATAATAGGCATAACAGAAACATGGTGGGATGAGACACATGACTGGGCAGTTAACTTAAATGGGTACACATTATTTAGGAGGGATAGGAAAAACAAGAAGAGTGGTGGGGTATGTTTGTATGTCAGCCATGAGTTCAAGTCAAATCTTAGGCATGTGGAGTGTGACGAGGAAAATGTGGAAGCTTTATGGGTAGATATCTGCTTGGGGCAAACAAATGAAAATATGTTATTGGTCGGGATATGTTATAAACCACCAAATGTAAATATTAATGAGGAAAAACTGCTGTTAGAGAAAATTGGTGAAGCTGTAAATCGGGGGAACACATTAATGATTGGAGATTTTAATTACCCGGACATAAATTGGGATAGAGGGACTAGTACTTCAGCTAGGGGAATCCGTTTTTTGAATGTGTTAAATGACACCTTTATGTCACAACTGGTACAAGGACCAACTAGAAAGGATGCTTGTCTGGATCTCGTTATAACAAACAATGTTAATCTTTTAACCAACATTCAAGTAGGGGAGCATTTGGGAAATAGTGATCACAATATGGTAACTTTTGAAATAAACTCAAAAAAGCAAAAGCATGTGGGGCATATTAAAACTTATAATTTTAAAAAAGCCAATTTTAATAAGATTAGGGCAGCTCTACAACATATCGACTGGCATAAACGCCTTAGTGATAAAAACACTGAGGAAAGGGGGCGGGGCCGGACCGCCATGCTGGCAGGTCGCACAACAGAACAGCTCCTGCAATTCTTTCCAGTTTTTCATGAGAAAAAACAAGCATTTACCCACCAAACGACTGGCAACGGCGGCCCTGGGACAGAAGCCACCCTGGTTCCGAGGTGAGGCTTGCTGCGAGGTTCTAGTCCCTCGGCGGGGCGCTCTCCGTCTCCCGTGATGGAGGGCACTCGGGCGGTGAGTAGAGTGGACGGCCGCCACCCTGCTATCCTGCCCACCAGTGGTCCGAGCACAGCACAGGGCTAAGGGGGTCTGGCCCTGTTCCCCCCCCCTCTGGGCCGGCGGGGGTGATCCCGGTCCCCACCCAGGGCCCACCAGCGTACAGAGACACCAGCACGCCAGAGCAGACCCAACACCCGGAGGCCGCACTAAAATGGCGGAGGCCGCGTGCCGAGCCACCCAAGTCAAAGAGAAGCAGAACACAACCGCCTCACACTGGCAGAAATACCTGCTGAGACTACACTGTGGAAGAACAGCCGGAACCACGCTGACCCACTGCTGGCAGCAACACAACACTGGCAGGGGTACTGGAGCCAGTGATCTACCATCTGGGCCCACTTATGCATTCTCGCAGAATAAGTCCCCTCGGCAAGAGAAGAAGCCCTGCAAGCAGATCCCCTTAAAGCACCACACGGACGCCGATCTGCACAGACCGACAGCCTGCAACTGCGAAGTCCAAGTCGACAACCAACATGGCTGCAGGGACCTGGCGTCCACCAGAAGCAAACACAGGGCTAAACCGCAAGTACACAGCATGGGGACTTTCACCCTGCCACAGACCTGGTCTGAGCCTAACATGGCGGTACCCTGGCTCTCGTGTGCTGCCGCCATACTTTAAAGGCAGATTCCAAGTCACTGAACCGCGGACTCTCATCTGGCTGCTGGGGGGTTCACCTGGGGAGGAAAAACCCACACATGTATGAACTTTCGAATATCACTGCTCTCTGCACGTTAGTTTATCGTATAGTAACAGTCTTTAATACGCCATTATTTCACCTCTTGCAGAGTTTTTTTTTTTTTTTTTCTTTTTGCTGTAGTTCCTTATGTGTGTTTACTTTAACTGCTCAAGCATTATTGTATTAAGTGGTCCTATCTAATGGGACAACTTAAGTATGTTTAAAAATTAGCGGTAAAGCTCCTGGCATATCTCTGTTGTTAACAATGAGCATACCACACCTTAAACATAAAAGCTTCCTCATATAACGATGCACCTCTATATACCTTTAAGCCTCAGCGCAACTAGCCTTGTTATGCACCTGTTTAGCCTAGCATGCTGAAAAATGTAAAACACTGAAGCCTAATTGCCTGCTATCCTTATGTTATGTTATATAAAAAAATGTGCTGTCAAAAATGCCACACTTTGAAATGTTGTGAAAAATGCATGCGGATGCTGTCGTGGCTTTGCACGCTCGCTGTTAATCTTTGCACAATAAAAATAAAGAATTAAAAAAAAATAAAAAAAATAAAAAAAAAAAAAACACTGAGGAAAAATGGAAACTATTCAAACAAATATTAGAAAGGTACATTTCACAGTATGTACCATTGGGTAATAAATATAAAAGAAACAAATTAAAACCAATGTGGCTTAGTAGAGAAGTAAAACAAGAGATTAAAAATAAGAAAAGGGCTTTTAAAGCATTTAAATCGGACCAATCAGATGCATCCTATATAAGATATAAGGAAGCCAATAATACTTGCAAAAAGGCAATTAAAGTGGCTAAACTAGAAAATGAGAAATTGATAGCCAAAGAATGCAAAACCAACCCCAAACATTTTTTCAAGTACATTAATTCTAAAAAAACATAAAATGAAAGTGTAGGTACACTGAAAACAGAGATGGGTCTGTTAGTCAATGAAGACCAGGAAAAGGCAGAAATTTTAAATAACTATTTTTCTTCGGTATATATTAATGAGGATCCTATGGCAAGAGATATGCATATGATTGCTGCAACAAACTTGCAGATAACTTGTGATTGGATAACTCGAGACAAGGTGCTACAGCTATTAAAGAAAATTAATGTAAATAAAGCTCCGGGGCCTGACGGTATCCACCCACGAGTACTTAAGGAGCTAAGTGGGGAAATAAGTGAACCTCTGTATTTCATTTTTCAAGATTCTTTTGTTTCAGGTATTGTACCGGAGGATTGGAGGAAGGCAGATGTTGTTCCTATATTTAAAAAGGGTTCAAAATCCTTGCTTGGAAATTATAGACCTGTGAGCTTAACTTCTGTGACTGGGGAATTATTTGAACGGCTATTAAGGGATAATATTCAGGAATTCATTGGGAAGAACTGTGTTATTAGCAATAATCAGCATGGTTTTATGAAACATAGGTCATGTCAAACTAACCTAATTGCATTCTACGAAGAAGTAAGTAGAAATATAGATCAGGGTGTTGCAGTGGATGTGATCTACTTGGATTTTGCCAAGGCATTTGATACGGTTCCTCACAATAGGTTAGTCTTCAAACTAAAAGAAATTGGTCTAGATGAATATTCTTGTTCTTGGGTAGAACATTGACTTAAGGATAGAGTACAGCGAGTTGTCATAAATGGTAAATTTTCAAGCTGGACAAAAGTGGTAAGTGGTGTCCCTCAGGGTTCTGTTTTGGGACCGCTTCTATTTAACATATTTATAAATGATCTTGAAATGGGCATTGAAAGCCATGTATCAGTGTTTGCAGATGACACAAAACTTTGTAAAGTAATAAAATGTGAGCAGGATATTGCCTTGATGCAAAGGGATTTGGATAGATTGGGGGACTGGGCACTAAAATGGCAGATGCAATTTAACGTAGAAAAATGCAAAGTAATGCACTTCGGGGTTAAGAATGCACAAGCAATTTACACCCTAAATGGTAGTGAACTAGGGATAACCACACACGAGAAGGATTTGGGAATTGTTATAGACAACAAATTAGGTAGCAATATGCAATGTCAATCTGCCGTTGCTAAGGCCAGTAAGGTTTTGTCTTGTATAAATAGGGGCATAAATTCTCGAGATGAAAATATTGATTTATAAATCGCTGGTAAGACCACACCTTGAATATGCTGTGCAATTTTGGGCACCTGTTCTAAAGAAGGATATCATGGCACTAGAAAAAGTGCAGAGACAAGCTACAAAATTGATAAAAGGAATGGAGCATTTTAGTTATGAAGAAAAGTAAAAAAATTTAAATCTCTTCAGTTTGGAAAAACGGCGCCTTAGAGGGGATATGATAACATTATACAAATATATTCGGGGCCAGTACAAACCATTATCTGGAAATCTATTCATAAACAGGGCTATACATAGGACACAAGGTCACACATTTAGGCTTGAAGAAAGAAGATTTCATCTAAGGCAAAGAAAAGTTTTTTTTTACAGTAAGAGCAAAGGATATGGAATTCATTGCCGGAAGAGGTGGTTTTGTCAGAGTCTATACTGATGTTTAAATTGCAATTGGATAAATACTTGCAAAAACATAACATACAGGGATACAATTTCTAATTAGTGGGCTAATAGCTGCTTGATCCAAGGAGACATCTGACTGCTATTTTGGGGTCAAGAAGGAATTTTTTCCTAGTTTGTTGCAAAATTGGAAGCGCTTCAGACTGGGTTTTTTACCTTCTTTTGGATCAACAGCAAAAGCATATGTGAGGAAGGCTGAACTTGATGGACGCAAGTCTCTTTTCAGCTATGTAACTATGTAACTATGTAACCAGCCTAATATCACACAATATCAATCCCATACATCTCCGTACAAAGCACGTACACACAAGACCAATTATAACTACTAGCATGCCCCTACACACAAATCTTCAAATTACCAACAACCTCAGTATCACCCACCACTACACAGATATCGCAAACCATCCTACCAAGCCCCTACCACAAGGTCACCCAATTACTACAATGCACAAAGCCATGGTAAAAGATACAATTCACCTAAATGTCAAAGACCTCACTATATTAATCACCACAACAAATACTACCACTTCCTCAAGTCACCCACTATTCCAAATGATCCCAACAGATACCAGTTATCATTAGACTCTAAGATTGAAAATGAGGATCATTTTTTTAGAAATTTGCACAAACCCCAACCCATTGGTTCCAACACCCTACTCGTTAAGGTCAAGAAAAAGGACTTTAAGTCCAGAGGAAAACGTAGTGGCAGACAAACACAAGAGAGAGAGACTAGAAAGACAATAAACGCTCCTAATAAAGCAAATTGTGGCATGTTTAACTTGTCCGACAAAGTTTTATCCGCCACCCAGATATTTTGTTCTTAACAAAGGCCTAAAATTTGCCCCAACCATTTCTTTTAAACCTTTTGAAGCATTTTTAGATGTAAATAAGTTTGTCTGCAAAAGTCACCTTAAAGAGATTGTTTTAATGATAAACTAAACGAACCAGTGATTTTACCTTCCCCCATCACACCAGCACATCATCTGGTCACCAATACCAATTTGAAGAAAAAGTCCAAATGTTATCCCTTTCATTTTAAATCTGCTCCTTTAATTATGTTCGAGAAACTTGTTTTAAAAGATTTTGAAAATATAAATAACAAATTTGATTCACACAACCTAACTCATGCTGAACATAATGCACTTAAAGGGACTCTCCAGTGCCAGGAAAACAAACTGTTTTTTTTCTATAGCAAAAGAATATATGTGCTATAAACCTGGAAGTGCCCTTTAGTGACTGTCTAGCAGACAGCCACTAGAGGAGGAGTTAACCCTGCAAGGTAAATATTGTAGTTTATGAAAACTGCAATATTTAGAGTTGCAGAGTTAAGGGTAGTGGGAGTTGGCACCCAGACCACTCCAATGGGCAGAAGTGGTCTGGGTGCCTGGAGTGTCCCTTTAAACAGCTTCAAGAAGACAAAGCTATAGTGATAAAACCTGCCGATAAAGGGGGCAGGGCCAAGCAGCCGAGCTGAATGGCCACACATTCTCTGAGCTCCTGCCAAGGAATCCACAAATATACCACACAAGACCCTAAAATCGAGCTATCCACAACTGGGGAACCCCCCACGAGACAGTGGACACACAATGGGTCGCAAATCTAAAAAGATGAAGCCCGATAAGCCTCGGATGGGCTTTGATATTGGAGACATGCTGCGGCAGGCAAGTGGAACGACAAGGCCAAAGATGGCAGACTACCCAGTAACGTACTCTGACCTCTCAGACGATATGTCCCCTGATGAGGAAAACGAGAATTCCCCTACGAACCCAAGGGTAATACACAAGCACAACGAACAAGACGGTGCACCAGTAACGGCGGCAGTGCTGAAGGCACTCCTGGCGGACCTCCAGAAGAGCATCCATACGGACGTCGCATTACTCTGCACAGACTTGCAAGGCCTTACGGGCAGACTAGCGGTAGTAGAGGCCGAGTCCGATAGCCAAGCCCAACAAATTGCCACACTACAAGAGGCTCCAGCGACACAGCGAGCGGACTGAATGCCGCTTCACCGCCTTGGAAGACTGGAGACGGAAAAATAATATTAAAATTAGGGGCATCTTGGACAAAGTGCCGACAGCGGAATTACCACACTTCCTAAGGCGCCTATTGGGCACTATCCTCACCCCACGGCAAGGCAAACTAGTGGGGATAGATGGATTCTTCCGGGTGCCAAAATCCCCACGAGCACCGGAAAAGGTACCAAGGGACCTGGTCCTCCAGCTGATGAGCGGGAAAGACAAAGCAGCGGTGGTGGCGGCGGTCAGAAACCACGCACCATACAAATTTGAAGATATGTCTCTTACCTTCTTCCCGGACCTGTCAGGGAGCACGCTGGCTTGGAGAAGATCGCTCCGACCCTTTACATCAGTGTTCCCCAACCCCCGGGCCGCGGACCGGTACCGGTCCGTGGATCAAACGGTACCGGGCCGCCCAGGGGTGTGCGAGCCTGCCGGCTAATGCAGGGCTGGCATTGCCCAAGTGCCAGCCCTGCAATGTGCCTGCGGACCGGAGGGGAGATCAGAGATCTCCCTCCCCGGTCCGCAGGCACTGTGCGGACAGCCGGCAGGGGAGGGAGTGAGAGAAGACCCGGGAGCTCTTACCTGCAGCTCCTCCGGGTCCTCCTCTCGCGAGATTTGGAGCGTTGCCGCGGTAACCACGGCAACGCTCCAAATCTCGCGAGAGTGAACTCTAGCCCTGTAACTGGGCTAGAGTTCATCTCACCACCACCACCGGACCACCAGGGAATCCCCACCGGACCACCAGGGGGGACTAAGAAATGTCCCCCCTCCTCCCAGTAAAGGTAAGAGGGGGGAGAGGAGGGAGGGGGGGACATGAATATATTAAGTTTAATTAAATAAATAAATAAAAAAGCCTCCCTACCCTCCTTACCCCCCATACACACACTGCCCCATACACACACTACACACACTGCCCCATACACACACTACACACACTGCCCCACAAACACTGCCCCATACACACACTACACACACTGCCCCACAAACACGGCCCCATACACACACTACACACACTGCCCCACAAACACTGCCCCATACACACACTGCCCCACAAACACTGCCCCATGCACACGCTGCCCCATACACACACTACACACACTGCCCCATACACACTACACACACTGCCCCATACACGCACTACAAACACTGCCCCACACACACACTGCCCCACAAACACTGCCCCATACACACACTACACACACTGCCCCACAAACACTGCCCCATACACACACTACACACACTGCCCCACAAACACTGCCCCATACACACACTACACACACTGCCCCATACACACACACTACACACACTGCCCCATACACACACTACACACACTGCCCCACAAACACTGCCCCATACACACACTACACACACTGCCCCATACACACACACTACACACACTGCCCCATACACACACTACACACACTGCCCCACAAACACTGCCCCATACACACACTACACACACTGCCCCGCAAACACTGCCCCATACACACACTACACACACTGCCCCGCAAACACTGCCCCATATACACACTACACACACTGCCCCGCAAACACTGCCCCATACACACACTACACACACTGCCCCGCAAACACTGCCCCATACACACACTACACACACTGCCCCGCAAACACTGCCCCATACACACACTACACACACTGCCCCGCAAACACTGCCCCATACACACTACACACACTGCCCCACAAACACTGCCCCATAAACACACACTACAAACACTGCCCCATACACACACTACACACATTGCCCCATACACACACTACACACACTGCACACACTGCCCCACAAACACTGCCCCATAGACACACTGCCCCACAAACACTGCCCCATAGACACACTGCCCCACAAACACTGCTCCCATACACACACTACACACACTGCCCCCCATACACACACTGCCCCAAACACACACACACTGCAACTCTCACACACACTGCCACCCTCACATACACACTGCCACCCTCACATACACACTGCACCGCTCACACACACATACACACAATTTTGAGTCTATGTCTTTATGTGACTGTGTTTGTGATTTTCTGACTATGTATGTGCCTGCGTGTTTTTTTTAATATATGTTACTGGTTTTTTTTTTGTCTTATTAAATAAAAACAAGCGGGCCACGGAAAAATTATCAAACGTTTACCGGTCCGCGGCGATAAAAAGGTTGGGGAGCACTGCTTTACATCACTCCTCCAGTAGAAACAGATTCCATACCAGTGGCGGCAATTCCGCACCTTAATGTTCCAGCATGGGGGAATCAAGTTCCAGATAAAGGATCCCGAGGAAGCAAAGACCATGCTACCCACCCTTAACTTGCCCCCTGCCGCCCTGACACCGGCCGAGGCAGGAGAGGCAGCCCGCACTCCACACCAGTGGAACCTGGAAACAGTGATCCCCTTCTCCCCCGACGGCTAAACAAGGGTGGACACAGAGCAGCTACCACTTGTATCTTTTATTAACCATTTAAATACCAAGAGAGGCATCATTTTATCTTACAAATTTAGTAAAATTTCTTAATATTTTATAACTTAATATTTTTATCAAAGATAATAAAATTCACACTAAAACCTTTTTTTTTTTAAAAGTATGCGTCAACACAGCAATCGAACAATCTAGTTGCCACTATAAACCCTGCTTGGAAAGTGCTCCTTAAAGCCAGTTCCTGCTCAATTAGAAGATTTTAATACACAAGCAGAATTTTTAAAAGATAAATTCAAAGAAAAAACTATTCACCTACTAATCTCAACACTACATAGAGACCGTTAAAAATAAAGAGAGAAATTAACTAACATACATGCAGAAAAAGACTATGAACACCATGCCTCTTCCGGTCGTTATTAATTTTAACAATAAAAGTGGCTACATCAAAAAAGTTATTAAAAAACACTGGCATCTGCTAAAACAGGATGAAATATTGAGCAACATTATACCAGACAAACCAAACATCGTTTTTAGAGGAACCACCCCATTTTAAGAACATTTTAACTAAAAATTTTACTAAAGAGGGCAAACCCAAAAGTACTTTGTTTTTCCACAATGCCGTTGGTTTTTATAAATGTAAAAAAATTATTGTCTGTAGAAATACTGCTTCCTCGACTCCATCCAAAACTACCTCATTTAAATCTAATGTAAGTAACAAAATTTACCCAATCAAAGACTTCATAAGCTGTGACACCAAAAATGTTATCTACTTGCTGGAGTGTCCTTGCGGTCTGCAGTATGTAGGTATGACCACTAAAAGCCTAAAAATCAGACTTGGTTTACATATTTAAAGGGATTTCTAAACCACTCAGTCTCTAAACATTTATGTATATATGATAATGATACAAAACAACTTAAATGTATAGGCATTAAAGAATGTGCTACCCCTTGGAGAGGTCGTAATATTAAAAAGATACTTGGTAAAATAGAGATGGAATGGGTATTTAGTCTAAAAACCCTTATTCAGCAAGGTCTCAATGCAGAATTTGATTTGTTTAATTTTATTTAAATGACACATTTCTTAATATGTAATTTTTTATTACTTGTACTTTTTACTTGTATATCATCAATTAGCAACTCTATTGAGCATGTTTTATACCTTTTACCAGCATTATCACGGTTATTATTATTGTATTTTATGTTCCCTTTCCCCTTTTCTCATGTATATTATATGCCCTCTCCCCTTGCTTTTCCACTTTGCAGGCTCACTTTTTTGCTTGAGCTGTTGTGTTTAAGTAATTTCCACCAGCCATAAGATGGCTACATGTATTTGCCAACCAGCCAACTGTGCATGCCCTGTAGGCGGCCGGCTGATACCTGCGTCATATGCGGTATATGCGTCATATGCGGAAGTAGTTAGATGTATCTGTCCCTCCCACTACGACGATCGCGCATGGTTCTTACAGCGCCTGCTGGGCAGACATGCGTGCCTGCTCTCCATACACGCCCCTTACCTAGGTCAGTCCCTAATAGTCGATTTACTACATTTCCCATGACACTAAGTTTGTGTGTCACATGAACTATTTCAATTTCAAACAATTGTATATATAATGCTTGTTTTCAATATATGCCTCTATATATAACATGGTGTACTTTTATATATCTGTACCTTTTATTTCCATTCATGTTTAATAAGCACTTTCCTATTTATTTTCTTATTGGCCAACTCATTTATTTGGCGCAAATTTTAATTACCCTGTATCCCTATTTAAACACAGTCTGCAAGGTTGTCACTTTTATTCTATTTGAAGAAACCACATATGGTGAAACGCGTTATGGTTATTTTAAATAGTGTATTTTATCAATAAAAGTTTTTGGGTCACTCAGTTGTGCCAATCTTCTTTTTATTGTATTTTATATACACCTTTTTTATTTTGTTAACCTTCTCTGGCATTTTACTGTTCCTGTACTCAAGCAAGCAATCCGAGGTGGGGTTCATACCACCAACGATTTATAAATAGAACAGTGTTTCCTGCTCTAGACTTGAGTATAATCTTATTTATTTTATATTGAGAGCACTATTGGTGCCCTTTAATTCTATCTTTTGGAAGCATTGAAGCATTGAAGAACTAGACTCTACAGACAGGGCATTTTTCCTGCATATCCCATAAGTGGGGATTATACCGCTGTATGCCATCTACACTAGAGCTGGTCATAGGTCTTTTAAATGTGAGTGAGTTACCATATTTTTAATACATCACCTTTTGGATTTTACTTATTACACACTTATTATACACACACGAACACTCTGACGTATCCATTGCTGAAGAAGAGTCCACCCAAGGGCCTTTGACCTTCTTTTGCTGCTCCAGTGAATTTTTTTTGGGACTTGTACTCAGTAATATAGGCGCCGCCCTATCCCTTTCTTGTAGAGTCAATTATAAGGCTTGTGTTTCATTTTTTTCACATTGAAATTTGCCAGATTAGTGCCGTTACTCTTGAGACCGTATGGTAGCCCAGGAATGAGAGTTACCCCAATGATGGCATACCACTTGCAAAAGTAGACAACCCAAAGTATTGCAAGTGGGGTATGTCCAGTCTTTTTTAGTAGCCACTTAGTAACAAACACTGGCATTTTGTCTTCTCACATTTTTAGCACGATGCACTCTATATCACTTTAATATTCTAGTTTTAAGTTTCAGTCTTGGTAGGATTTGGAAGGAAGGACGGGTTGTTAACCCCTTCAGGACGGAGTCAATAGTACACATTCTGATCAAAACAAAATGTAAACAAAAACAGGTATTTGCGCTATATGTCCAACCGTAATTCACCTCTTTCATATTAAGTGCACCCACACTTATTATATATCATTTTGTTCAGGAAAAACTGGGCTTTAATTTCTCATGAACTATTCATATTTTAAACATAATTTATTATGAATTTTTTTTTTTTTAAACTGTGAGAAATTAAGATTTTTTTTAAAGATTTTTAGACATTTTAGCTGTAAATGTCATAATACCGTTAGCTTTAACTGCAAAAAAAAAACACTTTTTTGGGATTCAGCTGTACTGTTATACTTGGGAGACTTCACTTAACACAAACATAAGTGTTTCAAAACAGTAAAACATATTACAACAATAATATTGTCAGTAAAAGTGCGCGCTCGCTTATTCACTAAACAATGATTTCAATTCTAATAGTTTTATTTAAAAACACCTCACCTAGGCAAAAAATGATGGGGTTTAATTACATTATATGATCATACATTGCATAAGCCTGCCAACTACGTCAAAGTACTCCATATTCGGCAGGTCCTATCCTAGTAGCAGCCTAATGCCCCCCATCATTTTTTGCCTAGGTAAGGTGTTTTTAAATAAAACTATTACAATCTCTAAGAATTGAAATCGTTGTTTTGTGAATAAGCGAGTGCGCTGGATTCTGTATTTTATATATATATATATATATATATATATATATATATATACACACACACACACATTTTATTTTAAAACATGTTTAACCCCTTCAGGACGGGTGACGGACGAGGTCCGTCATCCTGGGGATACCCTTAACGACGGGTGACGGACCTCGTCCTTCACGTGGTAAGATTAACCCCAGATCACCGCAATCGCGGCGATCGCGGGGTTAATGGTGCTCCGGACTGCCTCTGTATTAGAGGCAGACCGGGAGCATCGGATTGGGCTGTCCCAGCACATGTGCTCGCTCTGACAGCATGTCAGAGCAAGCACATGTGCTGTGTATACTCACCTTCCGCCTCCCTGCACTTCCGGGATCACTGTGAAGTGCAGGGAGACGGATCTTCACTGATCTTGTCCCTGTTAGAAAAAATAAATAAAGTTAGTTTAAAACCCCACCCCCCTTTACCCCTTTTAATAAAAAATTAACCCCTTCCCTGCCAATTGATCACTGACTACAGTGATCAATTGGCAGGGATTACATTTTACGGTCATCTGAATTTTTTATTTTTTTTTTAACCCCAGAGGGTTAATTATTTTTATTTTTTTAACCCTCAGGGGTTAAATTTATTTGAATTAATAAATTTAAATATTTAAAAATTATGTATTTAGCTAACTGGGGTGGGTGGAAGTTAGTGGGGAGTTTGGGGATTTGGAGTTAGGCTAACTAGGGGTTAACGTTAAAAAAAGTTTTAAAATAAGCTTTAAAAAGTTAAAAATTACGTTTAAAATAAAAGTTTTAATAACGTTTAAGTAAAAAAAACAAAAAAACACCCCCCTTTACGCAGTCCAAATAAAAAATTAACCCCTTCCCTGCCAGTCGATCACTGCCTACAGTGATCAAAATACAGATCACAGTATTATACTGTGATCTAATTTGTTTTAACCCCTGAGGATTCACTTTTATTTATGTATTAACCCTCAAAGGTTCAATTTATTTAATTAATTAATTTAAATATTTTATAATTATATATTTTGCTAGCTGGGGTGGGTGGGAGTTATGGGAAAATGGGGAATTTACGATTAGTGCTGCTTACTGCTAGTTAGGGGTTAACGGTAAACAAAAGCTTAGAAAAATGTTAAATCTGTAAAAAAAAGTTTTAAGAAAGTTTAGGAAAGTTTAAAAAAAATAATAAGCAAAACAAAAGTTTAAAAACTAGTTTTAAAAAGTTAAAAAGTTTTAAAAAGTTAAAAAATACATAAAAAAAATGCTCATTACCACTACACCTGGGGCGGAGCCTAGCAGCTAAGCCGGACGGTCGCACATCAGGAGTGCTCCTCTCAAAAAATGCCTAAATTAAGCCAAAAACCGGCACTGAGCCCTAAAACAGCCTGCCTTTCCACACCAGAGACAAGGGCCCAGCACGGAAGCAACATTTAAACGAGACCGCGGCTGAAACCAGCGACGAGAACCCGGGGATCGATCTGAGGCCTACAAGCGGACTACTCAGCCGGCACAGGGGAAGCGGCCGACCCCTCTGCGGACTGCAGCCAACCTAGTTGGAGGTCTCCCCAACACACTCTCTCCCTCCCCCCCCCCCGCCGGAGGGGGATATCCCGGCACACAGCTCACAACTCAGGTGCACGGCACAAGCCCAAGCATACCTGCACCGTCGGTCCGGCAATACGCAACATGGCGGATGCCACATGCCAGACAGGACACGGTCCCCCACTGCCGCCACTCTCAGAATGGCTGGACCGCCTGCTAGCCAACTTCTGTGACCAGCTCTCAGCCCACAGGAGCACTCCAGCGGAGGCACCAGCGGCAACGAACCCACAGGTTGCCATGCTGCAACACAAGGCACCAGGAAGGAGCCAAACTACAATTTGGAAGGCTGGGAGGAGAAGGAGGGAGACTCAACACAAGCCTCAGCGGGTCGGCAACAGACCACTGGCGGTGAGTCAACCGACTGAACAGCGACAAACCCCGGGACTACCTACCCAGACCCCCTCTTCCCACACGGAGACCACTATCTTTCCTGGGAGAAAGCACCTTGACAGAGGCTTTCCGATTCCCAGGCACAACCCAGCCCGATACATCTACTCACGGGTGCAGGAGTGCGAGGGGGAACATCCCAATACCCAAAAAAAGGCAGAGGCTTCCAACCAACGCAAGCACCACAGTCCCTACCACTGTAAATGGGTACACGACGTGCTCACTGTGGCAAACCTAGCCACTTCTGAGCTATATGCAGTATAGGTTGTCCGTAGGCTGAATGTATAATGTGTTCCGTTAAATGTATATGTGTTGTGCTATGGCCGTTCGCATGCTGACAGCCGTACGCTGCCAGCATACAAGCATTCGTACGACGAAACACGGCTATCCTGGCCGTTCGCCGTACGAATACGGGCTCCCCAGGTCGACCACACATTCACAAGTCGTGTGGTACCAATTAACCGATTGCAACATTGTTGCAATCGGTAATTAAGGGCTCTCCTAGGTGGCCGTCGTTCGACTACCGACCATGCGGCGGTCGGCCATCTTGGATCCTTTGTCTCTGCAGCGGTGTTCGGTCGCCGAGAGCCTGGAACTGAAAACGGCTACTCAATGATCCGAACACCGCTGGACTTCCAGAGCGTTCGGGAGTTCCGCGTTCGGTACATTATGTGTCCCGTACTTATTCGGTACTTTTAGACCAACTTCCATGTTTAAATGTATTATGTGCGGCGTTCGGTCAATTCAGCTGGGATCAGAGCGGTATTCTCACAAAGTGTGCGCTCCGACCCCAGCTATCTACCGAACGTTCGGTTATTCCAAAGTACCGAATATTGTGTGAATTATGTATTTTAAAGTCAATTGTCGGTTTTGCTGCACGAGGGGATAATCCACTTAATCGTCCATTTTAGTGGGAGTATCCTTCTCGTGCAGCAATGCCTGTTGGGAAAGTCACAATGCATGTTGGGAGAAATCCCCTGGATTATCTGTGTGGAAACCCCTTGCATGGGGAACTGTATAAATATGCTGCTTGTGAATAAACCGAGTTAGTTGACTCCCAAACTGTGTTTCGTCCGGTTATTGGGAGGATTGGGGATATTGCCTTGCTTTCTACTCTGACTGTGGATTTCCTGAGGATACCGACGGATATCATGTATTATTATACTGCATTCCGTTACAATTGGTGGCAAGCGACGGGATCCGAACCTTACAGCCGAAAAGCAGCGTTCGTGTAAACTGGAACTACCGAACAGGGAAAGCAAGGGCAATTCATATGGAGATTGACTATACCATACTGAAACGACAGACTTTAAAAGAGCTACTGGAAGCCAGGGGCAAGATAGCCAGCAACAAATCTAAGGCTGTGCTGATCGCTGAACTGATGGAGGGAGACAGAGCCCGCAGCGCTACACCTCCACCAGCCATGGAAGAGACCCCATTCCAGAAAGAGCTACGAACCAGGTTGGCGTTTCTGCCGCAACCAGTACCGTTGGAAATATTGACCGTGATGGTATCGGATGTACAGGATTATCTGATGGCAACCAACCCACCAGCAACACCGCCTAGGGCAGAGTCTGTTACTGCCTCCACCTACGGACAGGTAAAGCCCAAAGTCCCACATCACGCATTTAAAGCATTTTGTGAAGAAAAGGACGAAATTGATGGGTACTTACAGGATTTTGAGCGGCTGTGCGATTTGCACGATTTGGAACCCGCAGTATGGGTGCCGCTGCTGGCAGGCAAATTATTGGGTAGGGCAGCTGAAGCCTACCGTGCTGTACCTCGAGAGGACAGCAAAGATTACCCTAAAGTAAAGAGGGCGATCTTGGAGAGGTATGCTATTACCCCAGAGGCATACCGGCGCAAGTTCAGGGGCTTGCGCAAACCTGAGAAAGATTCTCACGCAGAGTGGGCGCACAAGCTGGATCAAGCATCACTAGGCTGGATACAGGCCAGCAACGCTACTAATATGGAGGAGTTGCGACAGCTTATGCTACTGGAACAGTTTTTTAATGGTTTGTCCCCAGAAGCACAAGAATGGGTGAGAGACCGTAAACCACTCACCCTACCCGAAGCCGCTAGGTTGGCGGATCAGCATTTTGATGCCAGGAGGCATCACGGATCACAGAATAAGACTCTCCCTCGGATTACAGGGCCACCCAATAATTTTACTCCTACCGGCCCCACCGTACCCCTGCACAGGCCAGCACTGAATACTCCACCACCCCCCTCCCGATACAACGGCCGGGCTAACATTCAGTGTCACACCTGCAAGCAGTGGGGACACATTTCTCGGGAGTGCACCCAAAACCGGAGCCGGCAAGCTTGGAATCAGGTGCGACAAAATTTGGCACCAAGGGCTGCTGCGCACCATTACCAGGTAGCACCCGCCACCCAAGAATTGCTGAGCGCTCAAATTGAGGAGCCTCTAGGGGTGCTCCACGAAGTAATGTCGGTCCGAGCCACCGACAACCGACAACATCATCGGCAGCTAGTAACCCTAGAGGGGAAGGAGGTACAAGGGCTCCGGGATTCGGGAGCCACTTTAACTTTGGTTGCACTACATTTGGTACCAGGCGCAACCCACACTGGCGGTTCAGTGGCAGTACGGGTGGCCGGGGGAGCAGTATACCGGCTACCTACTGCCAAAGTACACTTGGATTGGGGTGTGGGAGAGGGGACTGTGGAAGTGGGGCTTATGCAGAATTTACCTGCAGATGTTGTACTGGGGAATGACTTAGGCCAAATGACTTCCGCTTTTATTCCCCAGGCTCCCTACCAGGAGGCACACCCCGTAACCACCCGGCAACAGGCTCGCACCACGGCTACACCGATACACTCTGAGGCTCAGGTAAGAGACCATGTCCCCCAACCGACCCCCATGCCCTGGGATACCCCGACTACCTTTGCGACCGAAGTCCAGACCGATCCCACCCTCCAAGAATATAGGGACCGGGCACAAACAGACCAAGCAGGGCTAGAGGGGGAGCGGTACATCTGGGAGAAAGAGTTGTTATACCGTGTCACGACAAAAGATGTGGGGGGGTCTGTCACCCTGACTAACAAACAGCTAGTGGTACCGCAAAAGTATAGGCAGGAGCTGCTTAGAATTGCTCATGATATCCCCTTGTCAGGACACCTAGGGATGACCCGTACCCGATACCGCTTAACGCATGCCTTCTTCTGGCCCGGGATCTCTCAGGATGTGCGCCAGTATTGCACCTCTTGCGACGTCTGCCAGCGAGTAGGTAAACGAGGGGATCGCCACAAGGCCAAGCTATGTCCCCTACCCATTATCGCAGAACCCTTCAGCAGAGTAGCGGTGGATATCGTAGGGCCCCTGCCAAAACCCAGTCCCTCTGGCAAAAGATACATTTTAACTGTAGTGGATTATGCCACCAGGTACCCCGAAGCTGTGGCCCTCACTAATATCCATGCTGAGACCGTAGCGGAAGCGTTAATGAAAGTGTTTTCCCGGGTAGGGTTTCCCCAAGAGATAATCTCGGACCGAGGTACCCAATTTACGGCCGAAGTTACCCAACATATGTGGAAGGTATGTGGCATTAAGCCAATAGTTAATTCCGCCTACCACCCCCAGTCCAATGGGCTATGTGAGAGGTTCAACGGGACGCTGAAGCAGATGCTTCGGACGTTCGGGGAGACCCACAAAGACTGGGAGAGGTTTCTGCCTCACCTACTCTTTGCTTATAGAGAGGTTCCCCAGGAGTCGACAGGATTCTCCCCGTTTGAGTTACTATTTGGGAGAAGGGTGCGGGGACCCTTGAACTTGATTAGGGAACATTGGGAGGGAGAGAGTACTACCAAAGAAACCCCTATCATATCCTACGTACTGGAGTTCAGGGACCGTCTGGAGGCGCTCACTCAGGCTGTACACACCAACCTCCAGGCGGCCCAGCAACGACAGCGACGCTGGTACGATAGAGGAGCCCGAGACCGCAGCTTTCAGGTGGGACAGAAGGTTTTAATTTTAAAACCCGTCCGCACAGACAAGCTGCAGGCCATCTGGCAAGGCCCATACCAGGTAGTGGAGCAGCGATGCGACACTACCTATGTGATCGGCCCCTGCTCAGGGGTAGGGAAGAGACGCATGCTCCACGTGAACATGCTCAAACCCTACCATGAGAGGATCGAGGATGTGACGGCAATATGTGCCTCCTCCTTAGAGGATCAGGAGAACTTACCCTTACCTGACCTACTAGAACCCGAGGCACCGATAGAGCCCTCCCAGGGAGTTCAGCTGGGGGAGCGGCTCAGCCCCCAGGAGCGTGCCCAGGTACAAGCGCTGATTGAATCCAAAGGAGCTACCTTCTCCAATTTACCTGGTTACACTCCGCTAGCCACCCACCGAGTAGACACCCTGGGACAGCTACCGATGAGGCAGGCTCCATATAGGGTTCCGGAATCAGTCCGTACCCATATGAAAGCCGAGCTCGATGAAATGTTACAGCTAGGGGTTATCGAACCCTCCGATAGCCCCTGGGCATCACCGGTAGTCCTGGTACCTAAAAAGGATGGCACCACGAGGTTCTGTGTCGACTACCGGAGGCTAAATGACAAAACGGTGTCTGATGCCTACCCGATGCCCCGGATAGACGAGCTGTTAGACAAGATGGCACGGGGCCAGTATCTCACTACCATTGACTTGTGTAAGGGGTACTGGCAAATTCCGCTAGCCGATGACGCCATCCCCAAGTCGGCGTTTGTCACTCCGTTTGGCCTGTACCAGTTCAAGGTCATGCCTTTCGGAATGAAAAACGCTCCGGCTACCTTTCAGCGGATGGTAGATCGGCTACTGGACGGGTTCCAGGAGTATGCCTGTGCCTATCTAGATGACATAGCTATCTTTAGCCAGACCTGGGAAGACCACCTACACCATATAGGGGCGATCCTAGATCGTATTGGGGAGGCTGGGTTAACGTTAAAGCCTAGCAAGTGCCACATAGGTATGGCTGAGGTGCAGTATCTGGGACACCGAGTAGGGTGTGGGCAGCAGAGACCCGAGCCAGCCAAAATTGAGGCCGTAGCAAAGTGGCCTACCCCCAGGACTAAGACTCAGGTGCTGGCGTTTTTAGGGACGGCCGGCTACTACCGGAAGTTTGTTCCAGACTATAGCACCCTGGCCAAACCCCTAACGGACTTGACTAAAAAGAACCTACCCCGACAGGTTGTCTGGGCCCCAGAGTGTGAGCAGGCATTCCAGCAACTCAAAACGGCTCTAACTAATGCTCCTGTGTTAACTGCTCCTGATCCAACTAAAAGATTTCTTGTTCACACAGACGCTTCAATGTTTGGATTGGGGGCAGTACTGAGCCAAGTGGGAGCCGATGGCGGAGAACACCCCGTAGCCTACTTAAGCCGCAAGTTGCTGCCGCGTGAAGTGAGCTACGCTGCCATTGAGAAAGAGTGCCTGGCCGTGGTGTGGGCCCTCAAAAAGTTACAGCCATATTTGTACGGACAACCTTTTTCCTTACTCACAGATCACAACCCGTTAGTGTGGCTAAACCGTGTATCTGGAGACAATGCCCGGCTGCTGCGCTGGAGTTTGGCGCTGCAGCCCTTTGACTTTACCATTCATTATCGGCCCGGAAAACAAAACGGTAACGCTGACGGGTTATCCAGACAGACTGAACTCGAGAAGTGATCTGTGAGTACTCTCCCGGACATCCCCAAGCCGATCCGTTGGGATCAGACTGTGTATGCCGGCTTGGTTCTGGGGGAGCATTGTGGCAAACCTAGCCACTTCTGAGCTATATGCAGTATAGGTTGTCCGTAGGCTGAATGTATAATGTGTTCCGTTGCCAGCATACAAGCATTCGTACGACGAAACACGGCTATCCTGGCCGTTCGCCGTACGAATACGGGCTCCCCAGGTCGACCACACATTCACAAGTTGTGTGGTACCAATTAACCGATTGCAACATTGTTGCAATCGGTAATTAAGGGCTCTCCTAGGTGGCCGTCGTTCGACTACCGACCATGCGGCGGTCGGCCATCTTGGATCCTTTGTCTCTGCAGCGGTGTTCGGTCGTCGAGAGCCTGGAACTGAAAACGGCTACTCAATGATCCGAACACCGCTGGACTTCCAGAGCGTTCGGGAGTTTCGCGTTCGGTACATTATGTGTCCCGTACTTATTCGGTACTTTTAGACCAACTTCCATGTTTAAATGTATTATGTGCGGCGTTCGGTCAATTCAGCTGGGATCAGAGCGGTATTCTCACAAAGTGTGCGCTCCGACCCCAGCTATCTACCGAACGTTCGGTTATTCCAAAGTACCGAATATTGTGTGAATTATGTATTTTAAAGTCAATTGTCGGTTTTGCTGCACGAGGGGATAATCCACTTAATCGTCCATTTTAGTGGGAGTATCCTTCTCGTGCAGCAATGCCTGTTGGGAAAGTCACAATGCATGTTGGGAGAAATCCCCTGGATTATCTGTGTGGAAACCCCTTGCATGGGGAACTGTATAAATATGCTGCTTGTGAATAAACCGAGTTAGTTGACTCCCAAACTGTGTTTCGTCCGGTTATTGGGAGGATTGGGGATATTGCCTTGCTTTCTACTCTGACTGTGGATTTCCTGAGGATACCGACGGATATCGTGTATTATTATACTGCATTCCGTTACACTCACCACAAGACAGGAGACCTGTACTGCTGTGCACTCGGACTGCATACCGGCGGGAAGATGGAGGGGCCCCGAGAGGGGGGATCCACAAGCGAGCCATCACGCCAGCTACACCCTCAAAGCATCTGGAGTAGGGTGAATGACCCGGACTGGACACTAAGAACCGTGAGCGCCAAGTTGAGCAGTATATGGCCTCACGTAATGTAATGATAAGCACACATTAGCGGTTATTACTACTACACCTGGAACAAACTAGAGAAAAAGTTATCCCACGCTAAGGTTCAAAATATGCCTTTTGAATTACCCCAGGGTGTATTCTTTAATAAATAGTATGTGTTTGTGGAGAAGTTTCAATAACCAACCATCTAAACTACTCCAAAATGGAACATGGACACAGCGTAAAACTTCAAAGTTAGAAAAAAAACTGAATGGCTGCGTCTCAAATGTGCACCTTCAACATCCACATATACCTGGCAAAGGTACATACGGGGGTATTGCTGTACTCAGATGACATAGCTGAGCAACACATTAAGTATTATACAGTCATAGCACACATGAGAATTTATCACATAAAAAAACAAGCAATAAAGGGCACTATAATTAAAACTAGTGTTGTATTTAAATGTGAACAATAAGAAAGAAAAACACATATGGTTTGCAAAATATACTGTGCAAACTCACTTTGTGTGTCAAAAAGGCAGAAAAAACGCTTATTACCACTACACTTGGTACACGCTAGCAGAAAAATGATCCCACGCTAAGGTTCAAAATATGCCTTTTGAAATACCCTGGGGTGTCTACTTTAAGAAATGGTAGGCCTTTGTGGGGTAGTTTGAATTTAAAACCTGCGAAGATGCTTGGAAATTGCACATAGGCCCAGCGTCAAAATTCAAAGTTCGGTAAAAACTGATATGGCTTGGTCTCCTATATGGCACTGTAGCTTCACGAAATAGTGCCTTAGACATACAATGGGGGTGTCCTTTAACACAAAAGACTTAGCTGAGCATAATTTGGGGGTTTTGAACTTAGTGGCACATATGAAATATACAAAATGCCCAGCAAAAATGCAATCCGTATGTAAAAAATGCACAAAATAATTTTTTACCACATACTTTGGCATGTAATGGTAAAAAAATTGGGGCATGTTAAGGCACAATATGCACCTTATGAGATACCCTGGAGTGTCTACTTTTACAAACGGTAGGCCTTTGTGGGGGTTTTCTGAACAGTCAAACTGTTATAATACCCCAAATGGAAGCATAGGCTCATTAAATCCGTCTCTCAAAATTCTACTGTGAATACTGAAAAGGACAGGTCTCCTATATGGCACTGTAGCTTCACAAAATAGTGCCAAAGACATACAATTGGGGTACCGTTGTACTCAGCAGAAGTAACTGAACACATAATAAAACTTTGTACAGGAATAGCACACACCAACTTTACAAAATACACATGAGAAGTTCTTTGTTATACGTTTGTGTGCGAAAACCCCCAAAAAACACAATTTTACTCCAATATTTAGCAGAGGTTGGCGGTAAAATGGCTACGTAGAAAGTGTCAAAACAACCTTAGGTAAATAGCCTGTGGTGTCTACTTTATATAAATATATACTTTTGTGTGGCAATTTTGTTTTCTTTTAAGGCTATTAAGCTTACAAGACAAACATACCAAATTCTAAAATCGCTCCACATTAAAAGTTTATTTTACTCCTTGTGCTTTGTGACCTGTAACTACCAAAAAAAAACTCAAAATCCCAGACACATTATATATTCTGTAAATCAGAACAATTAAATGAATGTATTTTTAATTACTTTCCTTAACCTGCACTAATTGTGCACACATTATTATTGCAAAAACTGTAAATTTTTCATTTTTTTTTGCATATTTTCTGTATTTTTTTATAATAAATAAGCATGTATATATATATGCGTTACATCAAATTAAAGCCCTTTCTGTCCTTTAAAAAACGGTATATAATATGCGTTGGTGCAATAAATTAGTCAAATGCAAATTGCAGTTGAACGCAAACAGCAAAAAATGCAAAAAATGCCATTGTCATAAAGTGAAGGACAAGCTTCTGAAGCTCTGTCCTTAAGGGGTTAACCTGCACTAAATATGCACACATTATTATTGCAAAAAAAAAAAAATATATATATATATATATATATATATATATATTGTTACATCAAATTAAAGCCCTTTCTGTCCTTTAAAAAACAGTATATAATATGCGTTGGTGCAATAAACGAGAGAGATGCAAACGGCAGTTGAAGCAAACAGCAAGAAAATGCAAAAATTGCTTGTGTCATTACGCGTAAGACAAGCTTCTGAAGCTGTGTCCTTAACCCCTTAAGGACACATGACGTGTGTAACATGTCATGATTCCCTTTTATTCCAGAAGTTTGGTCTTTAAGGGGTTAAGGGGTTAATTACTTTTTTTTTTTTTTTACTTTCCCACCAGCAGGGGGACTGTCTGACATTTCAGACAGTCCCCTCTGCTGGCAGATCCACAGCCAGCTATAGGAGGCCATGTGATCGCAATTTGAGAGCGATCACATGGCCCCCGGGGGCATGATTTGCCGGGGAGGGCTGCCTGGGCTGTCAGGCAGCCCTCCAGAAGAGGATCGCGGCAGAGGTGAGTACCTCCTGGGGCTGAAAGCCGTTATGGCGTTCTATGCCGCCGCAACGGCTTTAAAGCACATTTAATGCGGGACGGCATAGAACGCCGTAACGGCGTTAATGTGGATCTGCTTTCTAACTTAGAACACCCCTGAAGGTGTTGTTTAGGAGCTGTAGCCCTATTTGGAATTGCAAGGTGGTTAGGTAGCAGGACGTCTACACAAACGTAAGCATTGAATACCCATCGGTGTTTTCCTAGGAGCTACAGACTATTGTACTGATTGTAAAACTGTTGTAATTATACCATTTTAGCTTCCACACCCAGGTAGCTATACCCTATACCCTGCTCTGACTTACCTACAAGCAACTAAGAGATGTATATCTATTGGCACAGTAGTTGTGGACGCCAACAATCTGCTCCCTTTGGAGATTTCACTTTACATCATCTCCAGACTTATTCCACCTCTTAATCTAACCGTCCTTCAACTCCAATTTGTGCAGTTTTTTTTTTTTTTTCTCTCTCAGTGGATACTACCCAGTGTACTGTTTAGCGAATACTCCCCCTGTGACAATTTTTTTCATCATTTTTTTCATTTTTATGCACAGCAATAAATTTGCATACATTGTGCTTAATGAGTTCCTTGGAGGATTTATGGTGGCTTATCCTACCAAGTTATTGTAGATATATTGGTTAGCTCTGTTTATTAAGTATTGCCCAATTATCTACCCGTTTGGAATCCGTCAGTCTTGCCGAGTCTGGGATCCCCTTCTCTTTTTGCTTATATATTGAATTAGCATATTTTAATATATCACCTTTTGGATTTTACTTATTACATAATTAGCTCTCCTTCTTGTGTCCATATATATACATGAACACTCTGACGTATCCCCTCCTGAAGAACAGTCCACCCAAGGGCCTTTGACCTGCTTTTGTTGCTCCAGTAACATTTTTTGGGACTTGTACTCAGTAACATAGGCGCATCCCTATCCCTTTCTTTGTTTCTTTAAGATTTGTTGAAGGGTGTAGAGGAATCTCCTTCGCTAGGGTTGCTGCCCGCCCATATATTGTCTGTAGATTAGCGCTGGCATTCTGTTGTATTGTGTATATTTATATTTGACTCTGTAACTTTTCAAAACACTATAAAACTTGTATATGATGGGTACTGTTATACTAGAGAAACTCCACTGAACACAAATTTTAGTGTTTCAAAATGTATCACAACAATTACATCATCAGTGTAAGTGCCATTTGTGTGTAAAAAATGCACAAAAATGCATTTTCACTGATATCATTGTTGTAATAATTTTTACTGTTTTGAAACACTAATATTTGTGTTCTGCGAAGTTTCCCGAGTAAAACAGTACCCCACATGTACAGGTTTTAGGGTGTCTTTGCAGGGTTGCAGGGTTAAATATAGTGTTAGCAAATTAAATTCTCTAGACTTTCTGCCTGGGTTATCAGACAGGTCCCGCAAATTGTAATTAATAAAATGACTTAATTATGTTAAAATATGACGTAAATATATACGTAGAATATATATATATATATATATATATATATATATATATATATATATATATATATATATATGTGTATTGAAGAAAAAACAGGATGCACTCACAGGTCTCCTGTAGTCTTTAATTGAATAATTCAATCCATATAGGAATTAATCGACGTTTCGACCCTACCGGGTCTTTTTTAAGATCACTATATGTGCAAAACAATCAAGCTTATATACAGAGTGTAAAATAATTAACTTACCAATCGGTGAAGTGTAGTGCCTCTGTCCGTTACCACCCGGAAGTGAAAGGAAGCTGCAAGTAACATCAGACGTCTAGACGCACTGCGGAAGATGCATGGTTACCATAGTAACCAAAATGCTATGTGATAGTTAAATGTTGGGTGCTGTGACACAGCATAGGAGGAGTTGTAAAACTAGAACCGATCTAAAGGCACCAGTTATAAATAAATAATCCATAATTGTGGGGCCACCCCTAACAAGAAAAAGTGCTAAAGTGAAATAAAAATGTGTGATAAATTAATATTAAGTTAGTGCTAAACAAAAGTGCAAAACAGCGTGAATTACTCGACCAGGGGTGTCACATAATTGTTAAATAATATAATAGCATAAATGAATATAAACAAAATAGGTATTTACATCATCTCATTGTACATAAGCATTATACGTAACTCAGAAAGCACAAAATGTGGAAGACAAAATGTCCACATAGATATACATATTACAAAGTATACTGTCCATAAGATTAAATGGTGCTTAAAGTGACAATGGTATAATAGCACCAGACACGGCACCAGTACAAAACGAAAGTGTTAATACTTGAAAAGTAGAGCAGTGACACATTGGCACAATGATAAAAAATTAAATAAAAAGATTAACCCCTTCAGGGCGGAGTCAATAGTGCACGTTCTGATCAAAACAAAACGTAAACAAAAACTAGAATTTGCGCTATATGTCTGTTCACCCGTAGTTCCCCTCTTTCATATTATATGCACCCACACTTATTATATATCATTTTGTTCAGGAGAAACAGGGCTTTAATTTATCATTAACTATTCATATATGGAACATAATTCATTATGAATAAAATTTAAAAAAAATGTGAGAAAATAAGATTTTTTTTTTAAATTTGTATTTCCGTCTGACATTTTAGCTGTGAATGTCATAATACTGTTACATATACTGTTACAATACATATTTGTAATCAGCGATGTCTCACGAGTACAACAGTATCCCCCATTAACAGGTTTTATGGTGTTTTGGAAAGTTACAGGGTCAAATATAGAACGTTCCATTTTCAAATAGAAATTTGCCAGATTGGTAATGTTACCTTTGAGACAGTGTGGTAGCCCAGCAATGAGAATTACCCCCATAATGGCATACCATTTGAAAAAGTAGACAACCAAAGGTATTGAAAGTGGGGTATGTTTAGGCTTTTTTAGTAGCCACTTAGTCACAAACACTGGCCAAAGTTAGCGTTCATATTTGTTTTTGTGTTAAAAAAGCAAAAAACAAATATTTGGCCAGTGTTTGTGACTAAGTGGCTACTAAGAAAGACTGGACATACCCCACTTGCAATACCTTGGGTTGTCTACTTTTGCAAATGGTATGCCATCATGGGGTAATTCTCATTCCTGGGCTACCATACGCTCTCAAAGACAACATAACCAATCTGGCAAATTTCAATGTCAAAAAAATGAAATGCAAGCCTTATATGTGACTCTCTAACTTTCCAAACATTTCAGACAGCCCCCCTGCTGGCAAATCCACAGCCAGCTATAGGGGGCCATGTGATCGCTCTTTGAGAGCGATCACATGGCCCCTGGGGGCCTGATTTGCCGTGGGAGGGCTGCCTGGGCTGTGAGGCAGTCTTCCCAAAGCGGAGCGCCGGGAAGGTGAGTATACCGGGCGCTCCAGGGGCTTCAGCCGTTACGGCGTGCTATGCCGTCACAACGGCTTTAAAGCCCACTTAAACCGTGACGGCATAGCACGTCATAACGGCGTTAAGGGGTTAAATAAAAATATAGAATGGTATCGCCAGGTATTAAGACTTGCATCTATAGAAAAAATGATTTACTTGTATATGTATAACGTAGTGTGCCAGTGCCTATACATGGTAGGACGTATGTCATAATTAAACCTGACTATTTGCAAAAGGACCTATAGGGTAATAATTAATATAGCAACAACCTGACCACAAATGATAAGTCTGATGATTATTAATGGTAAAATCATAAATCATTAAATATTTAGGACATAGAAAAAAGCCTCAGGAACAACAAAAAGAATAACATATGGCCAGCGCTTATAAGGATTATGAATTCACAAATAAGTATATTCAGAGAACCGTACCCACGTCTAACTCACAAAAAGTAAATCAAATGATGACATATATTTACAAAAACATTGAGTGTACTATATTCTCATTTAGTCCTTTGGAGGCCACTGTGTCCAAAAAATGGATCCAGTAAGCTTCCCTCTGTAAAAGGGCTTTAGATCTGTCACCTCCACGGTCTAAAGGTGGGACATGATCTATCCCAATGAATTTCAATGTAGGCAAACGGTGTTGCATGGCTAAAAAATGTTTAGCCACTGGTTTATCAGTAGCTTGATCACGAAAAGCTGTCATTATGCCGGAGCGGTGACCTCTAATTCTGTCCCGTAGTGTAAGATCTGTCTTTCCGACATATGACAGCCCACATGAACAAGTAACCATATAAATTACATGATCCGTGGTACACGTGATGTAATGTGTAATAGATATGTGTTTGCCAGTATGAGGATGGACAAATGTGCTACTAGATTGCATATGGCTGCAAGTTACACAACCAATGCATTTAAAACATCCCTTCTTCGTTGTTGGTGACTTTTTCATATAGCAATGCTTAGGATCATTGCGAACCAGTAGGTCTCGTAAGTTACTATTTCTTTTGTAGCTGATGATCGGATGATGCTGGAAAATGGAAGGAAGGCTATTATCGGCCTGTAGTATATCCCAATGTTTATGAATGGTATTCTTTATTTTCAATGTTCCATTATAAAAGGTCATAGGGAGAAAAAGCTTGGTTTCTATGTTTTTAACAGTACTCATCAATGGTTGTGTATTGAAACATCCCTTGGCTCTCTGTTCGGCAATGCCAAGAACATGTGGAGTATAACCTCTATGGAGGAACCGTTCCTTCATCTCCTGTAATTGTTGTGTCATTCGTTTCACATCGCTGTTATATTGTAGGACCCTCAAAAATTGAGAAATCGGAAGGGAATACTTCAAGTGCTGTGGATGGAAACTCGTAGAAAATAAGATGGTATTCCTGTCGGTCTCTGTACGATATAAAGAATATCCCATATTTTCTGTATTTTTATTGTGCGCTCTGAGGACTTCATTCTAGGCAGGACTTTAGCTGTAAAAGGGATTGGGGGAATATGTCCTGCAGTGCCAATGGCACGTGTATATTTGGATTGGGGAGCGGGCAGGGTTCTGAGGGATGTGGGGGTATCGGATAATATTCCTACAAATGTATTGCTTGGTACCGACTTAGGTAGGTTGTTATCCCAGTATGTGCCTGTAACGGATCGCCTGGCACCCCGACTGAGTACCTCCGTTAATGGATGCTCCTAGTGCTTCCTGAGGGCTCCAAGCACTCTGGCAGACACCATAATCACCGAATCCAAGAAACCTTTAAATTCTCCCAAGCGTATGAATGCTGTAGACCATTGAATAGGAACCATACGAATAGGCTTGTACCCCTAGCAGTCAACTGGAACAGCATACAATAAATCCTTCCCCCAATAATGAGACGACACATCACTTTGAGGTTAAAACAGGAACTCTGGACTGGCTCATCCAGCCTGGCTTTTATTACACTAATCCACATACAGGCCACACCCAGGGGGAGGCATAAAATAACATCCCCTCCCCTCAGATAACATTAAACTCAATTATCCGGTACACTTTTTCAGCCAAGTTCTGGATGTACCCCAAAACCCGGGGGTACACCTTTAAATCCAGCATCGCTGGATAGCCCTTATTCAGGGGGACAACATATTCAAAATTCAAGTAATTCGGATGAATGGTTCGTGAGATATGGGGTTCCAAAGATTTGACCGACCGCATGGGTAAAGTATCCGAAAACAGTTCCATGCATTTTGGCCCTGCGGTCGGTCACAAACAAGGGAATGAAAACAGGCGAATTGCCTGTGTTATAGAGCCTGGAGAGGGTTTGAATGAATTCCCTTGTTTATGGGGCTCTTTCTACCGAACGGCGGGTCATTCGGTAGTTTCCATACGAATTTCTGGAAGTATGGAGGTCTCAGCGGTGTTTGCCTAGTCAAGTGTCCGATTTTAGTTCCAGACACTCGACGGCAAAACACCGCTGTTCGGTAGTTTAAGATGGCCGCCGCCACGTGTTTGTTTCCCGAATGGCGGCCACCCAGAGGACAAAGACCACACTGCACTGATTGCCAATTACCTGTTTGCAACATTGTTGCAAACGGTAATTGGAGGCACACTCATTCCTGGGTGGTCTGGTTGTTCGGTAGTTTCACTCAATATACTGAATGGAGTGATTCTACCGAACAATCAGAATGCTGCATACAAATCACCCAGGATAAACTTAACACATCTATAAATACATATATAATATTACAGGCAGTACACTTGAATATGCTTCACAATCTTAAAGGGACAGTAGTCCCAAAAGTCCCAATATGTCCATAGATGCTGATTTTAAAGGGCCAGTAGCAGCAATATACAGTACAATATGCCCAAATATAAATCTTTAAGTGTACCAATTTTCCAGGGGCCATAGTCAGCAGGTAAGAGGCAGGCAGCCAGGCCCCTCCAATGTCCAGTGGCGAGGTGGGTTCCGCCACATTTCTCCCCTTTCCCATTTAGACTATCCAGACTCCAGACCTCCAGTCGGTCTGGGGCTCTGATAGTCGGCTGGCTGTCCTTACAGGGGGTAGTTGTCCAGATGGCCCCCTGCCACTCGTGTCCAGTTGTAAGTCCAAGGCTTGGGGAAAAAGTAACCAGGGTGTCCTCTCCCCTGGTTGAACACAGCTGTTGTTGGGGAAAAACGACTGTCTCCCCTTCCGATATTTTGTCTGGCTGTTGTGGACTAGGACCGACTGTCCCTATCCCCAGTGGTGTAGGTGCAGAGACTACGGTCCCATCTGCACGGTTGTGGGGTTTACTGTCTCCCCTTGGTGTGCTAAGCTGCCGCTGGGGAGAGGGAATAACAACCTCCTCTCCCTGAACCGTAGACTGCCGCTGGGGAGCAAGGACATCTCCTTCAGCTCCCTGTAGCTTGGGCACAGAGACCACGGTCCCCTCTGTGCTGGTGTGGGGCTTACTGTCTCCCCTTGGTGTGTTAGGCTGCCGCTGGGGAGGGAGGACGCTGCTCTCCTCTCCCTGCACTTTACTGATCCGCCGCTGGGGAGAGGTGGTAGCAAGCTCCTCTCCCCTACATACTTCTATACTCTGTGGAGGGAGACTGACTGTCTCTACTCCCAATACAGTGTCCTGCTGCTGGGGAAAGGAGACTGGGCTCTCTCTTCCCTGCTGGACACTCTGCTGCCGGGGAATGGAGACTGGGCTCCCAATTCCCAACAAATCACACTGCCACTGGGGAGGGAGGACGGCCCCTTCAGCTCCCTGTAACTTGGGCACAGAGACCACGGTCCCATCTGTGCTGGTGTGGGGCTTACAGTCTCCCCCTGGTACATTAAGCTGCCGCTGGGGAGAGGTGGTAACCAGCTCCTCTCCCATTAGAACACTCTGCCCATTGATGATCCGCCGCTGGGGAGAGGTGGTAACAATCTCCTCTCCCATTAGAACACTCTGCCCATTGATGATCTGCCGCTGGGGAGAGGAGGTAACAATCTCCTCTCCCATGCCTACTTTCAGTCTTTGTGGAGGGAGACCGACTGTCTCTCCTCCCAATTCAGTGTCCTGCTGCTGGGGAACGGAGACTGGGCTCTCTATTCCCAAAAAATCACGCTGCTGCTGGGGGGTAGGACCAACTACCTCTGCCCCCTGTAACTCAGCCTGCCGCTGGGGAGGGAGGACGCTGCTCTCCTCTCCCTGCACTTCACACTGCCGCTGGGGATCTGGGCCGACTGCCCAGCATCCCTGTAGGGCCGGTAGAGAGACCGCAGTCCCATCTCCACCTGCCATCTGTGGGTCTTCCCAGGACCAACCCGTGAGGCCCCTCAACATTTGTGAGTAAGGGCCACCTGCTTCCCCACCTGGCAACTCTGGCTGCTGCTGGGGATCTGGGCCGGTTGCCCAGCATCCCGGTGGAGAGACCTTGGTCCCATCTCTACCTGCCTGTTGTGGTTCCTCACAGGACCAGTCTATGAGGACCCCCACTTCGGGTTCCTCCCGCCGCCTCAGGGAAAGACGGCTAACCTCCTCGGATGCAGCCTCTACTCGGCTGCTGTAACGCTCCTGCTGCTGAGCATACTTCCTCTCTTTCGCCAACCGGAATTCTCGGTCCAGCCTTGTGTTTCGCTCAGCCATGACCTGGTTCCAGATCACCCGGCGTGTCTCCATGGGTATATCATCCCCATACTCGGCCACTCGCTGCCTCACCTCGGCCAGCCAATCATCTCCAGAGCCAGAACCTTCCATACTTGTCTGCTCCCAGGGGCGCTGCACGACTGCTAGCGTTGCCCTCAATTTGTAAATCCAAACAGTGTCTCTGAGCTGCTTTACCTCACACTAGGACGCCATCCCACCGCTGCCACCAATGTAACGGATCGCCTGGCACCCCGACTGAGTACCTCCGTTAATGGATGCTCCTAGTGCTTCCTGAGGGCTCCAAGCACTCTGGCAGACACCATAATCACCGAATCCAAGAAACCTTTAAATTCTCCCAAGCGTATGAATGCTGTAGACCATTGAATAGGAACCATACGAATAGGCTTGTACCCCTAGCAGTCAACTGGAACAGCATACAATAAATCCTTCCCCCAATAATGAGACGACACATCACTTTGAGGTTAAAACAGGAACTCTGGACTGGCTCATCCAGCCTGGCTTTTATTACACTAATCCACATACAGGCCACACCCAGGGGGAGGCATAAAATAACATCCCCTCCCCTCAGATAACATTAAACTCAATTATCCGGTACACTTTTTCAGCCAAGTTCTGGATGTACCCCAAAACCCGGGGGTACACCTTTAAATCCAGCATCGCTGGATAGCCCTTATTCAGGGGGACAACATATTCAAAATTCAAGTAATTCGGATGAATGGTTCGTGAGATATGGGGTTCCAAAGATTTGACCGACCGCATGGGTAAAGTATCCGAAAACAGTTCCATGCATTTTGGCCCTGCGGTCGGTCACAAACAAGGGAATGAAAACAGGCGAATTGCCTGTGTTATAGAGCCTGGAGAGGGTTTGAATGAATTCCCTTGTTTATGGGGCTCTTTCTACCGAACGGCGGGTCATTCGGTAGTTTCCATACGAATTTCTGGAAGTATGGAGGTCTCAGCGGTGTTTGCCTAGTCAAGTGTCCGATTTTAGTTCCAGACACTCGACGGCAAAACACCGCTGTTCGGTAGTTTAAGATGGCCGCCGCCACGTGTTTGTTTCCCGAATGGCGGCCACCCAGAGGACAAAGACCACACTGCACTGATTGCCAATTACCTGTTTGCAACATTGTTGCAAACGGTAATTGGAGGCACACTCATTCCTGGGTGGTCTGGTTGTTCGGTAGTTTCACTCAATATACTGAATGGAGTGATTCTACCGAACAATCAGAATGCTGCATACAAATCACCCAGGATAAACTTAACACATCTATAAATACATATATAATATTACAGGCAGTACACTTGAATATGCTTCACAATCTTAAAGGGACAGTAGTCCCAAAAGTCCCAATATGTCCATAGATGCTGATTTTAAAGGGCCAGTAGCAGCAATATACAGTACAATATGCCCAAATATAAATCTTTAAGTGTACCAATTTTCCAGGGGCCATAGTCAGCAGGTAAGAGGCAGGCAGCCAGGCCCCTCCAATGTCCAGTGGCGAGGTGGGTTCCGCCACAGTGCCTGAGAGTGATATGTGTTACCAACCAAAGCCCTGTAGGGGCCCTGCTGTGGAAAGGACAGGGTGCAAATGTTTATGTAAATTACTGTGCATGGAAGGAGGTGAGAATATATGTGAGTCAGTGCCAGACCCCAGGGTGTCTGTGGAATCGTGTAACAAGGTATGTAGATAATTGTGCTGGGAGGGAGGGCAGAGCGAGCATGTGTGCCAGTCTGTGCCAGAACCAGATATGTCTGCAAAACAATGCAGACCGATGCCTCTAATTATGGCCTGGGAGCGGTGCTGAGTCAGGTGGATGAGAAGGGGGATGAGCATCCTATTGTGTATCTCAGCCGGAAGCTGCTACCTAGGGAAGTGGCCTTTGCCACTGTAGAAAAAGAGTGTTTGGCCATAGTTTGGGCCTTGCAAAAACTGCAACCGTACCTGTACGGGCGCCAGTTTACTGTGATTACCGATCACAACCTTCTACATTGGTTACATAGGGTGACTGGGACAAATGGGAAACTCCTCAGGTGGATTCTGGTTCTCCAGCAATATGAGTTTACCATACAGCACAAAAAGGGAAGTACACATGGCAATGCTGATGGTTTGTCCCGCCAGGGGAAGACTCCACCTATTGTGCAAGGTCGAGGCATAGGAGCCTCCTCCCATTGCTTCTCTTATTATGGGGAGGTGTCACGGCAAGGGTGTATAATGTATTATTACACCCTTGGAATATTATCCTTTAACGTAATTTGTGTAGTAAATGGCACACATCACAGAGATGTTATTGCTGAGGTCAACAGGGGATCCTTTTTTTTTTTTTTTTTTTTTTTAGCTGGGACCCCCACAGTTGACAGTTGGCTCCCAGACTGTGTGTCGTCTAGTCCTTGGGGAAGAGGGATTATTATTATGCTGCCTGTGTTTTACCTGCTTTATCCTGACTACCAGCGGAGATACTGTGATTATACTGCTACTCCGCTACAGTGAGTAATAGGACTTCGGTATTTTATCCTTTTTGTTTTTATCTGTTGTTGGTGTAAATAACTTGTTTATCATATATTGTTATATGCACTGTGACTATTCTTTGTTCATAATAAACATTAATTTATTAAGTTCTGCCTTTGTCTGGTTAAGAATCACGTTACCTGAAGAGACTAGTTAGTATTTTTGCAATTCCTTAAATATTGTACTAAGTAATATTTGGTGGGTTTTATTGTTGATTTACCTGGGGGACCAAGGAACCCCATTTATAAATTGTCTTGGTGGTGGCAGCGTTAAAATAGTAATAGTTATATTATTATGTTTAAGTGTGGGTGGTGTTAAAAAGGGGGATGTTGTCATTATTTCCGGTCTAGTGAAGACAAATAGTGTACTTTAACCCTTTCACCACCACAACTACGTCACGCACACTCTTGGAGTAGGGTGCGTTCGTGACACTCACCACTTAATGCCGTGCAGATGCCATAGTGAAGGGTGAATGGGAAGTAATTTAAAAGCATTTACAATATCCGTTTAATTGAGCCATGCACCTGTACCAGCAGCCAAAATGGCCCAAATGGCATTGTGTATTGCCAGTTGGACAACCTAAATCTCAGAAAAACAGTACCACTCTAAAATAGAAAAGGTACAGGGTTATGACATCGTTCCTGATAAAGTTTGAGTCAGGCTGATGCTAAGCGGGAAAATATGAACGAGATGGTGGCAGTAGATGACATGCTGCGACCTATGGATAGGATGTGAATGAGTATTTGTGCGTATAGATACATGTTAGTGGGCCAGATCGTGGGCCCGAATTAAAATAAAGGAACTTACCAGATACTATTGGTGAGCAGTGAGAATATGACAGAGGCAGATGACGTTTTTTTTGTGCTTGAAGAGCAACCGTCTGTATGATCAGGGCACCTTAAGCGAAATGTCAATGCCCACTGAATACTAAGTTATAGTAGTAAAACCTTAAATAGTAATTTACCCACATCACTAACCTAATAAGGCAAATATTTTTACTTGCAAGGACCTCGTGATTACATGGCTCAGGAGGACGGCGTGGATGTACTATGCCGCCTGCCGGCTTTTAGAGCCGGGTCCCCAAAGCTGGCATAGCCTTAAGGGGTTAAACAAAGTTGCTTTTATAGGACTTCTCCAGTATCCTGCTCTCTGGAAACAAAAGGCACATGAAAATGCCATACTGAAATCATCATTTTAGAAACTGTCAGGATACAGTACAGAGGATATTGCATATTTTTGACAGGGAAGTGGCAACCTCCTTTTTTATAATTATATATGTATTTCTTTTCTTTGTGTTTATTTTTTTAAAAAAAAATTCTGCTATTCTCTTTATAACTGTTTTTATTATCAATCTGATTAATAATCATTTTAATGTATAAAACAACTATTATACACTTTTATATAATTCATTATGATTGGTCTCCTTTTTATAACCCTTTAGCACATTATAATTTTCATTTTTTTGTGGTTAAAGTAGCGATTCGGTAATATATGGTGTTATGAATGTGCTGTTCATTGTTGGTTATTAAAACTACAGTATTCACAGTAGTGAGAGCAGTCCACATGCTGTTGTATATTTACTGTAGTTCTTATCTATAGGTTAAAGGTATTACTATAAAGGACTTGAGGAATGTTATTCTAACCCCTTACTTTAACCTCCTTTTACTGTTTTAAAAAAAAAAAAAAAAAAATATTATTCCACCTTTCTCACGCTATACCTGTATAACAGTTTGCAATGCGAGTGTGATATATCTGCTAGTCACATGAAAGCAACATGATGCCTAAGAACACTCTGTTATGCTTAAAAGAGTTTGCTGTTCTTGTTAAAATCAAACGCCAAAATAATTGCCAGACAGTGTGGTCTGTTTATCTCAGAAACTGTGTATCTACTGGGGCACAAAAGTCTCTAGAGCAGGCATAGGCAACCTCCCGCACTCCAGATGTTTTAGACTACACCTTCCATAATGCTTTGCCAGCATTATGGATGTAAGAGCATTATGGGGGATGTAGTCTACAAAGGTTGCCTATCCCTGCTCTAGAGTTTACACACAATGGTGTGAACAGTCAGAGCGACTGGCGCAGGGCCGGCCTTAGGGGTGTGCGAGCTGTGCGGCCGCACAGGGCGCCATGGAGCAGGGGGCGCCCTGACAGCCGACACAGCCCGCACATGGCCGGTGTCAGGGTCTATTTAAAAAAAAAAAAAAAAAAAATCGCGGCAGAGGGGGCGGGGCTTACCGAGCTGCGGGGGCGGGGCTTATCGTGAGGCAGAGGCGGGGCTAATACCTCCCGAAGCCCCTGCTGCACAGGAAGAGGGAAGGAGTCCCTGCTTCCCCATCAGCCAGCTGCATCCACTGGATAGAGGTAAGTGTGACTGTTTGCCTGTTAGCCCTCTTTTCCAGCCCTCTATGTGTCCCACTATTCCCCCCTCCCAGCCCTTCATATGCTCCTATACCCCCCCTCCAGCCCTTCATGTGTCCCTATAGCCCCCCCAGCCCTCCATGTGTCCCTGTACCCCCTCCCAGCCCTTCATATGTCCTTATAGCCCCATGTGTCTCATTATAGCCCCCATGTGTCCCTATAGCCCCCCCACATGTCCCATGTGGCTGTGTGTGTGTGTGTGACTGCCTGTCTGTGTGTGTGTGTGTGTTACTGCCTGTCTGTGTGTGTGACTGCCTGTGTGTGTGTGTGTGACTGTCTGTGTGTGACTACCTGCCTGTGTGTGACTACCTGCCTGTGTGTGACTACCTGTCTGTGTGTGACTACCTGTCTGTGTGTGTGTGTGAGACTGCCTGTGTGTGACTGCCTGCCTGCCTGTGTGTGTCTGTCTGTCTGTAACTGTCTGTGTGTGATTGGCTGCCTGTGTGTGATTGGCTGCCTGTGTGTGTGTGTGTGTGACTGCCTGTGTGTGTGTATAACTGTCTGTCTGTGTGTATAACTGTCTGTCTGTGTGTGTGACTGTCTGTGTGTGTGTGTGACTGTCTGTGTGTGACTCTAATTGTGTGTGTCGCTGTAGCTGTGCCATTGTGTGTGCCTGTGCCTGTGCCTGTATGTGTGACTGCCTTTAACTGAGTGTGTGTGTGTACATGCCTGTAACCAAGTTTAAATTTCCCCCACCCCTTCCTGTCAAGGCCGCACTTTGACTGACAGACGCTCACTCACTGACAGACGCACACTCACTGACAGACACACACTCTCATATACACTGACAAACAATGCCATACACACACACACACACACTATTACTTGGACACACACTGACAGATGCACACTCTCACTGACAGACGCATGCACTCACTGAAAGACGCACGCCCCCACTGACCGACACATACACACTCACTCACTGACACATACACACTCACTGACTGACACACGCATTCACTCACAGACACACACACACACACACACACTTACAGACACCTACAGACACACACACACACATTCACTCACAGACACACACACACATTCACTTAGACATACACACACACACAGACATTTCCACTAACACTCACAAACTAATATTTTTTTAATTTTATTTTAAATCCACCCAGCCTCCATGGGAGAGCTGGAGTGGATTTCTTGCCTGCAGTCCAGTGTGGCTGCTGGGCGGGCAGGCAGGGGGCGCACAGACTGAGTAGGCGGCTCTTAGTGATGCCAGGAGCCGGACTGACGTCATATTCCGGCTCCCGGCTTCATTAAACGGCGCAGAGGGAGCTGAGCAGGAAGAGCTCAGGTGAGTATGCTCCTTCGCTTGCCCGCTGCCAGCCTCGGGGGGTGGGGGGGGGCTCAAACATGGCCAGCCGGCCAGCTCTTGAGCCCCCCAGGACGTGAGGCAAGCAAGGGATCTGCCTGGGGGTTTGGGCGGCTTTTTTTGCCACCCCCTGCAAAGTGCCACCTAAGGCAGATGCCTTGTTTGCCTCACGATATACACGTCCCTGGTGCCTGTGTGTGTTACTGTATTCAGGCAACTTGGTGGGTGGTGGGGGGGCGCCATGAAGACTTTCCGCACAGGGCGCCTATTTGCCTAAGGCCGGCCCTGGACTGGCGGGACAATGAGACATGTCAAAAGCACATGTCATCAAAAGCTGGATCCATGTGCATTAGTGAACACCATTGTTCCCCACAGTCACCAGATATTAATGACATTGAGCACCTTGTAGTGAAACAGAGATTCCCTCCATGAATTTGCAACTGAAAAATCTCCAAGAAATGCAACATGGTATCATGTGAATATGAAACCAAATCTTTATTTGTCTCCAGCAAATAGGTAAATCCATGCCAGAAACAATTCAAGTTTTTGAGGGCAAAGGTGAGTTATACTCACTATTTATTTATAAAATATTTTGCCAGGAAGGATACATTGAAATGTATCACGTTTCAAGTATGCCCTGGGTCCACAAAACATTGCACAGTTACAATATAGTACAATAAAATACAAAAACTATAATAATATATAACATATATACAAAACATAACATAGAACAGGTAAGAAATATATAATCAACCATGACAGGTGCATTCTATTTTGCATGTAGAGAGGGATCTCTTAAAGGATTAAAGGCCTGGGGAAGATTATGGGGATGTAGTATGTGCACCGGCACCACAAACCCACCTTAATAAACTTACTACTGTTATGGGCAAATGCAAATATTACAAGTTTTAGAATGAAATGTTGTATTTCTTAAACTGTGTACTTTGTCTTTAAGAGATATTGCAAATTGACAAGGTGTTAGAAATGGAACATATTGTTTTTCATAGATGTTTCTTTAAGCAATAACCTCAGTGCATAATATGTTTGCGCCAATTTGTCCCAGACTAATTACAATAACAATAATGCATAAACAAACTTCAAGGCTATACTACGACTTTTTCAGTACACAATATACTGTGGTAACCCCAAGTTAATGGAACTTCCCCAAATCCGGGAATCTCCCACGACTGTGCACTTACGTCTTAGTATAAACAACAGATAAGCTATTCAGACTTTGGGAAGCCATCTTGTCCCAAGTTGATGGAAGTTCCCCAGGTCCGGAAGTTTCCCCATGACGTGTGCACTTGCTTTTAGTTATGGCCTTGTATCTTTGCCAATTTAAGGGAGGTCCTACATTGAATTAAAGTAGACAAGTAACTTTTTCATTTATGAACTATGGTGATCCTAAAATGACGACACCTAAGGTATAAATAGGTGTACTTTTTAAATGTTAAGACACAGAGGAGAGACTTGGAGACAGACGCTGCTCCATCTTAAAATGACTGAGAGGCTGACATGATGACATGTTCAGAAAGGGTATGTTAACCTATTAGTGATATTTGCAAGCATTTAATTTTATCTTATAAACTCTGCTATAATGGATTTGATATGTCTATATTTATATTTTTATATAATAAATATCTAAAAGACAAAATCTATGGCTTCCAAGACAATCCTTATTTTATATTGTATTCTCAATTATTTACATATGTTAAATAGAGGATCTCTTACTAACTATATAAAATTATGGCTAAGATATCTGTATGGTTAGCCCTACTAAGTTCTATGCTTTAAGACATTATAGTGGTAAATAAGGGAACCGCCAGCGGTTACAATTGGCGACCATGAAGGGACTTGTACTTGGAAGCGTTAAATAAAAAAATAATAAATACCTAGGTAACCTCTTATACGTAAGAGAAGACACAATACTTTGTCATGGCACAAATCTTGAAAAATCAAGAATCTATTGAGCTATTTGTAGCCCAGACTCAGAGAGAGATCTTCATCATGGAGAGATGATTTTAATGTGAACTTGTACAATGCACTTTAAGTTCAGGTGACAGGTACATCGTAATTAGCATACAATGCTGACATTTTGTGGATCTTAATTAATATCATAAGAGAGCAAATATACATATTTGGTAAACTCCCTGATATGCCTAATACTCCAACACAGCATGGCCCATTAGTTCCAGGACAGTGGATTGCAGGCAGAGGGATATGTCCTCTTTGTAGTTGCGTAGTATGCATGCGCAGGAAAAAGATTAATGCAAAATGTTGTCAAAAGAAAAGTGATAAGAGCGATGAATTTGAAGTCTAGTTCCAAGAATGCATAGAAAATTGCATTATGGCTTAATGAAAACATTCATGCAACAGACAGACAGGATTTTTTTAATTATTGCATTACTGCATTCTGGATTCTAATGTCCACTATATATGAAAAGTTTTATAAAACAGTGATAATTTCCATACTGTCAGTTACGCTAGCTGTTCATTAAAAAATCAGGAATTATAACAGTATAACTATTTTTGAAGTCTGGAGTTTCCAGCCAAGGTTGCGGAGATAGGAGACATGTAAACATTCCAAGGAATTGAGAAGTTGTTGGTTTATATTCCAAATTATGAACAACATTATTACATACAGCCATAAAGAGAAAGACATGGTGACATGGCTTTTAAATACATTCAGTGCAGTACAATGCAGTACACTGCAGCATATATGTTATATAATATATGCTAACTAGCTCATATTTTTTCCTAAACAGAGTTGGAATTATTATACTACCCTCCTAGAAAAAAGGCAACAGGTGGTTATACACCCTTTGCTTCTCTAAATGCTCTGCAAAAATAAATAGTTATGAAATGATTTTAAATAATATATATGTAAAAGAAATCAGGGCAAAATAAAATTGTAACTATACAGGATCTTTGATAACTTTTAAACTGAAATTATTAAAGGCTTATTTAAATAAAATGTTAAACACATTTACAGCTTTAAATGTAACCAAAAGATACTAAATGATGTGTTAAGCAGCCAGCCCAATTCACTAGAATAGCATAAGTATTCTACTATTTAAAGTTCACAATTCCTGCACATAATGACTTTGCTTGCTCGGGTACAGTCTTTAGTCTATTGCAATGGCAGGATTAAAATCCACCAATTTTAAAAGGGAAAGCACCTAAATCAGTGGTACTATCCCACTGTACCTGTAGTGCTAGCAGTAAGGAACAATGATATTGTACTACTGACTGTAATCAGATCAGACACATGTAATCTCAGTAAATTTCATAAACTAGGTTTTCATAAAACATACAATAAAATTAAATATCCATGTTGTTTATAAATAAATGTATATAGACCAGGCAATAAGAGCATTCAGCAGCCTGTTCTCTCAGAGCCAGAAACGGATTTCTAAAAAAAAAAAATTAAAATAGAAAATAGGTTTTAAAATGTCCACAGTCAACCACACATGAAGGGTGAAATAATTGCTTCTTTAAAAGCTATATGCTGCCGCAGTTATGTATATAAATACAGATTAGGGCACAGAGTAGAAATAAAAATACAGTTTCCAATCTCATATATGGGGATTCAGTTCCACCACATATTCTACAGTACCCCAAATATTGGTGTATCCTACACTATTTCTAGTGGTAGATAGTGCTAATGCTGAAAGAGGCTGATTTTAATAATAATATGTTGTAAGACCATTGTGAATATATATATACTGCAAAATTAATGTGATATTGCAAAGCCTGCAATATTCTAAACAGACATTAACAATTAAGAAAAAAAGAAAAATAATAATGCATAAAGAATAATGCATAAAAAATGCAGTGTCAATTAAAGTGATAATGCTCGGATATAGTAAATCCCATTGCATATCACATATCTGCTATATGAAAAGTATAATTAAAGTGACTTTACTGTCCAAATCCCCCTCACATCTATTTTATAGAATCTATACTTTTCTGTGGTCACCTCCAAAGGGGCCTCTGAAACTGAGGGGCTGAGGAGGGGTGCTCATCCTAAGAGGAATCAGATTTCACACTTAAAAAAAAAAAAAAATTATAATAATAGAAAAGGAATCACAGGAACATCCAGAACATGCATTTTTGTATATAATCTAAATTTGCAGATATTTTATGCCTTAAAGACATATAAGGGATATTTAATTAAATATGCAGGTATCTTTAAAAAATTAAGCAATGTTAAAAAATAAAATAAATAATAATAAAAAATATATATATATTTATACCACAATATAAACAGCTTTGTTAAACAGATTTAAGTACAAGTACTTATGTCAAGAAATATACAGAATACGTTTACAACAGGCAGGTTTAGCATAAATGCAAAGTTGTTGTTTTTTTGGGATTTATTATTGCCCAAGAAATCTCTGAACATATTCAGAATTTTTGAGAGCGGCAAGTAAGACAGCAGATTGCAATGGACACCATTACAATATTGCTTTGCCGATTGAGGTCAGAGCTTTAAAGAATAAATAAATATTCTATAGCTCGCTAGACCACTGGCTTTTATTGAACAGTTGGCACAACACTTATAACATAGTTTGTTATACTGCACATTATAGCTGTGACATGATATACAGGGTAAAAATACTATTTCACTTTTTAATAGACTTACCCAGTATTTAAGGACGACATGTTTCTTGCAAAGTCATCGGGACTTTGAGGGAGGTTCTAACTACGTTTAATTAATTAATTAATTTACTAAAGAAAAAAAGGTTTTGTTTTTTTCCCCTGCAAGTGAGTTTTCAGTGCAAGGCAGTGGCGTACACACACTCCATGGGGCCCCGGTGCGAAACTGATCCGTGGGCCCCCCCTACCGTGAACCTCTCCCCCCTGACTGTGAGCCCTTCCCCCCCGACACATACATACAGAGACACAAACACATACACACAACCCCGACAGACACATACATACATACAGAGACACACACGCAGACACACATACATACAGAGACACAGACACACATACATACACAGACATACAGATACACACATACAGAAACAGACACACACACAGAGACACAGACACACAATCATACACAAATACAGAGACACAGACACACAATCATGCTTACATACAGAGACACAGACACAAACATACATACACAGACATACATACAAATACACACACACACATACAGAGACAAAGACACATACACACACAGACATACACACACACACACAGAGACACAGACATACATACAGATACACATACACAGACATACACACATACATACACACATACAGAGACACAGACATACATACACACATACAGAGACACAGACATACATACAGAGACACGGACATACATACAGAGACATACATACAGATATACACATACACAGATACTGACACAGACATACATACACACATACAGAGACACAAATACACAAAATGTTTCCTACCGGGGGGCGGAGCTAACTACAGAGCGGAGCGGTCGCACTCACCAGGAGCTCCCGGCCAGAAAAGGAGAAACCCGACCAAAAGGGAAATTTTGCACAGCCACCCGGGCTCAATCACCCTTGCCCGACACGGGGATCCACAATGGGCCAGAAAAATAAAAAATCCAGGGCGGATCGGGACCCCGACACCCACGACATCGGGGAACTTCTCCGACGATCGCAGAAGCCCGCATGGGACAAGATGGCGGCGGGAGAGGACGGGTATTCATACTCGTCGGAAGATCTCTCCATAGACTGCGCAGAAGGTATGGCACCTGCTCTAACACCCAAACTGAAGCCCTCACACACTCTTGCAGAGCAGCCAGTCACCGCCTCCTTACTTAAGAGCATGCTGGCGGAGCTCAGAACAAACATTGCGGCCGACATGGCCTGCATAAAAGAAGCAGTGCAGGGGGTTACCACCAGGGTCACGAAGCTGGAGGCCTCAGCTTGCACTCATGATACAAGGATAACAACCCTAGAACAAGCGCTGGAGGCAATGCAAAAGCAGCAGAGAGTTTCAAACGATCGGATTAATATGCTAGAAGACCAAAGACGGCGCTATAACATAAAGCTTAGAGGCATCCCAGACTCTATAGGCCAGACAGATCTGCCGCACTTCATTAGGCGCCTGCTGGCCGACCTATTAACCCCCAAACAGGCGAAAACTGTGCGCCTTGACGGGATGTTCCGTCTTCCGAAGCCCGCAACAGCACCAACCACAGCACATACAGACCTTATACTCCGCTTTCAAACCCTGCAAGATAAGGCCCTCCTGCTGGCAGCGACAAGAGGGAAAACTCCCCTGACATTCGAAGGGGCCACGATATCCCTCTTCCAGGGATATCCCTCTGACTAAAAGCACCTTGGAGTGGCGCAAGACCCTACAACCCCTTCTGCATCATCTCAGGAATCAAAACGTCCAGTACAAATGGGGGACGCCGAACATGCTCACCTTCACGCACCAGGGTAGTACATACCGAGCCCGGAGCTACTCAGATCTGGACGCACACCTGCACGCAGCAGACCTCAAGTTACCCACTGGAAGAGAGAGCTCAGATCTAGCCCGGTTGGACCCAACCGCTGTCGCTGACTTCATCCCAGGGGCGCCCGCCCGACCGTCGCACCACCGAAAGATAGCCTGAGGACCAGAAAAGCGGGGAGGGTTCCAGTTACAACCCCAGGGACTGCTAACACCGCACTCCTCAGTGATTGATCTCCAACCTAAGATGATCCCGCTCTGTTCCGACACGAACTTTATAATTTTGACCTCCGAGTTCCTCCCAATTATTTTTGGCTAACCTAAGTTGTTGTTTTTATTAGACACTAAACAGTCCGTACAGGTCCCCGCAGCTTAACTCCCACACACCCGGGGTACGCTAATACCCACGACCAGAGGCACTCCCAACCGTGCATGCACCTAACTCGCCCCCTCAACAGCATGGGCCACCCGATGGACCCCTTAACATGCGGCCCCAGCGGTTTGCCGCACGGGCCGGGGCCGCAAAGCGTGGCAGCAGCTACCCGGTCGCGGGGGGGCCGCAGTGCGGCCGGGCCCCCTGGAGTGCCGGGCCCGGTCGCAGCTGCGACCCCTGCGACCGCGGTACGTACGCCACTGGTGCAAGGTCATTCTGTGTTCACAGACTATTTGGATTAAAAAAAAAAAAGCTGTTCTTTATCTCACATTATGAACGGCCTTGTAATTCCTATGCACACTAAAAGTTGGCTTTTAAATGTTATTGTTAATACAGAGGATAAAGTCATTTAAAGAAAGTATATTGAAAGTATATCAATTGATTGGATTTAATTTATCTATTTTGGTCCACTGTAAACTGATCTCTAGTCTCAGTCTGGTGTTCAAACAGTTTTTCTTACGATACGTCGTGTGTTTATAACCGCATCTGCATTTTGCATTGTGGTAACAAATTGAAAGCCTGGCATTGTAATACGTGTATGAACATGCTTATAACAAAGCATGGCCCTCTCCTCATATAGTTGGCCGTTAACAGGCACTTTGATGCACTGTGTCTGTGGTCACTGGATCACAAAAGCATACCCTATCTCTCAGTCATGATGCAGAGTTTATGCTTGCAAGGATATCCAGACCTTATCCACCTGGTATCCACATAAATACTCCTATCGTTTAGAGGGGTTAATTACATAACCATTGAAGGTAATATGTTGGTTGTTCTTCCTATAGAGGAAAGATAGACTTGCCGGGGGCGTGGCCGACCGGACATGGAGTAGGTCGCACATCCACGAGGCTCTGCAAACCCGGCTCCTAAAGCCCCTTATCAATTGCCCTCCTGCAGCCACTATGGGGAAATCCAAGCGCCTGGCGACCCCTGGACCCTCAGGGTCGGCATCACCGAGGCGACCGGCGGGTCCCATGGACGGGTACCTGTCAACCCCGGGCAGCCTAAGACCCATGCACCCGACGGACAATATGGCGCCGGACTCACCAGGCGCTGGCAGCACTGCTGACTCTCAGACAGGTACGCTGCACACAGACACGCTGTCACAAATTTCGGCAGAGCTAGCTACTATTGCCTCAAACATGATGACTAAGGCTGATAAGGCAGCTTTGGTGCAAGAAATGCGGTCAGCAATACGTGAAGAGATCCAGGAAGTGAGGAGTGATCTTACCGCCCTGGAGCAACGAGTTACTGAATTAGAAGCAGACTGCTTGCAGGCAGCCCAACACTCCCAGGCAGCGGATAACGCCACCTCAAGGCAAGGAACGGTGCTTCTGGACCTGAGGAGACAGGTTGAAGATCTTGACAACCGCGGACGCCGTAATAATATCCGCGTGAGGGGCCTAGCTGAACAAGCTGGTGACGATCTTGTAACAATATTAACACGACTCTTCACGCAAATACTAGGGGAGGAAGCCCCAGACGCCTACCACATTGAAAGGGCCCATAGAGCCCTCCGAGAACCGACGGCCTACCCAGGGTTATCATATGTTGCCTCTTATCCTTTCAACTGAAAGAAGCCATCATGCGAGCTGCTAGGATGCAAGATGTCACCTTCATGGATGCGCAGATCTCACTATTTCACGATTTGTCCCCCCTGACGCTGGAAGCTCGGAGGGCTTTGAGGCCACTTACCCGTCTACTGCAAGACAGGCGGATCCCTTACAAATGGGGCCACCCATTCAGCTTGCAGGCCCGGAAAGACAACACCTGGCGTACAATGCGATGGCCAAATGACGTACCTGGTTTCCTCCGGGCTCTAGATCTACCAGCGGTAGCGATTCCCAATTGGATCCTCATGGGCCCGCCGCAACAAGTCGCAGATCCCGTCAGACAGCCGCCAGCGGGCAATGGGAGGGGCCGACCCCCGAGAAGAGGAGGTCCAGATGGCCCGGAGGAATAGAGCTTTAAAGCACCCAGATCATGCTAACCCTGAGGACTATGACCACCCAACCAGCCGGAGGCAGAACCACGGGACTTGGCCTACCACTCACCCGGACACCAACACACAGGACTTGACAATGCAGATGCCAATAGCGGTATGTACCCCATGCCACTGCACTGAGTACCAAGTTTCCCACCCCCAACGGGTTTCCCACCCTGAGGACCCTGTTACCTTGCAGCACCAAGTTTCCCACTCCCGGTTACGGACTTGGCCCGCCCTAAGTTTTTGCTGCTGAAGATCCCTAGCCCAGGACTAACAAGGCCAAGCTGCACGGGTAGGTGGTGATGACGGAGAGGGGGGGGGAAGGACTTGTTTGGGAGGGGGACTAGGTTTTGAACCCTACACACTCCTACCTTGGGTCACAACCCATCTGGCTGCAGACGTCTCCCGGGGCACACAAGCGGCCCTCGAGTCTGTTCATAACTTTGATGCAGGGGCTCATGTGTAGCGCCCATCTTGCTACGCCCTCAGACTCACAAAATTGGTTGCTCCTGGCTGATTCCCCTGAGACATAATGTTCATTGTGTAGTGGGGGGGATCCGGGGGGGGGGAGCGGGGAGGGGGGGCCTTCCTGGCATAGAGAATGTGTCCACAAGCCCTGACTAATGGGATGTGCTCTGACAGACCCTGTGACCCCCCCCAGACCCATAGTTCCCATTATCTAGGCCCACACGGGGGAATGAGGACAGACACGAGACCTAGACATGAAGACATGAGGAGACGGACGAGCCTCTGGCAGACCCAAATGGGGACACACTGCAGTGACGGAAGGGGGAGGTGGCCGGGAGGTGAGCGGGGCCCAATGGGGGGACACCTGAAGGGGATCCGGGGTAAGCGCACGGTTGCCCCGGGTGCTCCCTATCATTGATGGCCCAGGCGGCCCACGGGTCCATGCCACAGACTACCTCCTATAATACTAATTGCCACGGGGAACCTGGGTGGGAGACAGGTGACCGGGAGTAGGTGGACGCCCACGGGAGGACACAGAGCACTGAGAGGCTTCTGACAGGCCCACAGGGACACACTGCTCAGCTTACTGTCACTATGCTGCCAAACTGTTTAAATGTCACTACAGTAGAACCCCCTCCTGCGAAATTGCTTTAGTTTAAATCCAGGGGGGGTCAGACGGAAGCCCGGGAATGAGTGAGTGCCCAAGGGGGGATACAGGGCACAAGGAGGCCTCTGGCTGGCCCTCAGGGTATTGCTGATCAGTTCAATGTAACTAAACGCCCTCAGGGTATAGCTGATCTGTTTAATGTAACTAAACTGTTGATTTGTTAGAATGTACCTTCAGTTAAGCCGTCTCATGCAAAAACACCACTGTTATAAATTGTTCACCTATTTATCTGCTCTGTCTTATGAATGTGCAGCCCACAGAAGAGATACTCAGACACGTAAATACTTCCCCCCCCTAGGCTCAGGAACAATGAGCATTTACACTGAGCCGGACGTGAGCAGTAGCCTCACGACTCCCGACACCTTTTACTTCATACCGGCCGCTACGGCCCTACGTAACGGACCCCACCTGTAAATTTGATCGAGCCCAGGGACCCCTCCATTTCCGGAAGGGGCGCGCATACCCTGGTGCACCTGACCGATCTAGGGTCATAGTTGTCTACCCGTACTAGACACCCTCCAACCCCCCCCCCACCCATACAGACGTAACTGACTGACCCTCACTGATTGACGCACATCACTACCCATCCCCACCCTCACAGCTCCCCTCCCTTCCCTCCCTATTATCCTTTCTGATTGTCTTTGTCCCCTCCACCCTCCCCACTACACACACACAATCTGCAGCAATGTCACGGGGATTCCTGCCGGCTCCACTCAGGTTCTGGTCTAACAACGCCAGAGGCCTCAACATTCCTGAAAAACGCAAACACCTCCTAAGGAAGCTGTGGTCCCTCAGGGTATCCATGGCATTCCTGCAGGAGACACACTTCAGGGAGGGGAATGCCCCCGTGCTACGAGACGGACGATTTCCCCAGGGATTCTTTGCAAACCACCGAGATGCCAAACGTTCAGGTGTGGCCATCCTCTTGGCGGGAACTGTACCATTCCGGTGCACCGATACCGAGGTAGACCCGCAAGGGAGGTACCTTTTCGTGAAGGGAACTATAGCGGATTGCCAGTACACCCTGGCCAATGTATATTGCCCCAACCGCGGCCAACACACATTCTTGGCCCGAACGCTATCGCGCCTGGAGAAATTTAGAGAGGGGCTCCTGATATTGGCGGGGGACATAAATCTCCCCCTAGACCCTCGGGTGGATACGTCTCGGGGGTCCAGCGCCATACCAGACCACTGTGTGCGCAGGACCAAACACACCCTGAATAGACTTGGCCTGGTCGACTGCTGGCGAGCGGCCCACCCTGACGGGAGGGATTACACCTGCTATTCAGCCCCCCATAACCAGTATAGCAGGATAGACTACATCTTCGTGGCGCAGGAATACCTCCATCTGCTCATGTCCGCGGATATAGGGATCCACGGAGACTCCAACCATGCCCCCGTGTCCATACAACTCAAATCGCCCCTCTTCAAGCCGAAAGAACGCCAATGGAGACTTAACGATAACGTACTAACAGACGCGGAATGCACGACTCTGACCTCACAAGCGCTCACTCACTACTTTGAGGATAATTCCTCCCCCGAGGTCCCACCGCTGATCACCTGGGAGGCGCATCAATGCATAATTAGAGGGCACTACATCAGCCTTTGCACACAACGTAAAAGAGAGAGCTCCAGACTAGTCCTGGACCTAGTCCAGCGGATAGTAGACCTGGAAGACTTACATAAACAGGAACTGACAGAAGACATATACCTGCAACTGACAGATGCCAGAAGACAACTCAAGGCAGTACTCTCCCAGAAACTGCTCAACGTGATCCGCAGGTCTAACCGCTATTTTTACAAGTACTCCAACAAATGCGGTAGAATGTTAGCCAGAAACCTGCAACAGAGGCAGAGGCAAAACCACATACATAAAATCAATACACAAGACCGGAAAGAAACGCGACTCCCGGCGGAGATTATGCAGGCGTTCAGGAACTATTACACGGACCTCTATAACCTGGCTGATTCGTCTAGCACCCATGACCCAGCAAGACACGGCCGCGACCTGACAGAATATCTCTCCAGACATGTCTCCCGGAAAATTACCCCAGAGCAAGCCGCAGCCATGAAACAGCCTCTGTCACCCGAGGAACTATACGCGGCGCTCAAGCTGACCAAATACAACAGAGTGCCGGGACCGGACGGCCTCCCCGCTAAAGACGTACTACTGCCACACCTACTGACGGGCCTAAATTCGATCCTTGAGGGCCGGAATTTTCCGACCGACTCGCTCCGTGCCGTGGTAACGGTCTTGCCGAAAGAAGGGAAAGACCCAGCATGCTGTGCAAGTTACCGCCCCATCTCCCTCCTAAATGCTGACTTGAAACTATTTGCGAAAGCCATGGCACTCCGACTGGCCGGGGTGCTCCCTGACCTGGTGCACCCAGACCAGGTGGGTTTTGTCCCGGGCAGGGAAGCCCGGGACAATACTATCCGGGCGCTTAACATCATCCACTCGGCCGGAAAGCGAGGAGAGGGACTAATCCTCCTCTCCACAGATGCGGAAAAGGCCTTTGACCGAGTGGATTGGGCGTACCTCGCAGCCACACTACAACACATGGGCTTCGGTCCCAATATAAGGACCTGGATAGCAGCATTGTACACCAATCCGACGGCGCAAATCCGTGTCAATGGCGCCCTCTCAGACCCGTTTCCCATACGGAATGGCACGAGGCAGGGATGCCCCTTGTCCCCCCTTCTGTTCGCCCTCTCTTTGGAGCCACTCTTGGAGGTGGTCAGAGCTAACGGGGGAATCGTGGGACATATAATCGGAAGAACGGAGCACAGGGTTGCGGCATATGCCGACGATATGCTCTTCTTCCTTGAACGGCCGCTGATCTCCGTGCCAAACCTGTTGGGGCTCCTCCGAGAGTTTGGGAGGGTCTCGAACTTGAAACTCAACACAGAGAAGTCAGAGGCCATTAACATCTCGGTCCCTGCCGAATCTGCGAGGCACCTTCGATCCCAATTCAAGTTCAAATGGTGCGAGGCTAAACTGAAATACCTCGGTATCTGGTTGACTAAAAAGCTCGCACACCTCTACCAGGCAAACTTTGTGCCTATCCTGACCACCATCCAGGCCGATATGCATCGGTGGACAGACCTCTACATCTCGTGGTTTGGACGCATAAACACGATAAAGATGAACATCCTACCGCGTCTTCTATATCTCTTTCAGACGCTCCCGATATCCCTACCACGAGACTTCTTCCACGCTATAGCCACGGCGATTCGGAGATTGGTGTGGAAGGGGGGAACACCACGAATCAGTAAATACCGACTGGAGCAACCCAAACACAGAGGAGGAGCCGGACTCCCATCGATCACAGGATATTACAGAGCAACGCACCTGCTGCGGGTTGTGGACTGGCACACCCAATCGACCGACAAACTATGGGTACGAGCCGAGATTGCACAGGCAGAGGGGAAAATCCCAGCGCAACTATGGAGATCGGGAATCTCACACACCGCCCTCCATACAGGGAACCCCCTGATTGATGCAACCGTGAAGCTATGGAGCGCTCTTCGCTATCCGCAGCAGTTGACTACCCACACCAGCCCACTAACGCCCATCTCCTGTAACCCAGATGTTGGGGGAGGACTGATGCCAGGCGACCTAAAAAATTTCACACGATCAGACTGGATATGCATGCGCCAATGGTGCAAAAATGGCACCCTCAAGACCCTGACAGAACTGCTCCCTGACACAATCCCCACGGTCCTCGACCGGTTCCGATACATGCAGGTCGGGTCGTTCTACTCAGCCACGGTAGCCAAGCAACAATTCCACCGCGATCTCACGCACTTTGAAGCACTCTGCGCAAGTAGGAGGCACATGGAACGGGAGATTTCGACCCTGTACACTATGCTTATAGGTGGGGGAAATGAACCACCTCCGAAGTTTATCGCCAGATGGGAAAGAGAAACCGGGGAATCCCTGACAACCCAGGATTGGGAAAATATATTTGTACTCACACACAAAAGCTCTATTAGCTCAAAATTTCATGAAATGAGCTACAAGCTGTTAACTACCTGGTATAGAACACCTGACGTACTACACCGCATGAACCCAGATGTAGAGGATACATGTTGGCGGTGCGGGGAAGAGAGAGGCACTATGCTCCATGTCTGGTGGACATGCTCATCCATCGCCCCCTTCTGGGAAATGGTACACGCCAAAATTCGAGAGATATCGGACCCGGAACTCCCGCTCCAGCCCCTCCCCATGTTACTACACCACACGAGCATGACGCTAAAGACCTATAAGAAATCATTGACGAAACACCTGTTGATGGCTGCAAAATCCCTGATACCCACACTGTGGAAACAGACGGCGGCCCCCACCTTCCAGCAGTGGGTGGATAGAGTAGGAGAAATTCATACCATGGAAAGCATGACGGCATCCCTCCAGGGCCACACAGAAAAATGTAATCTGACATGGACCCCCTGGCTCTTGTACATTGCTGCGGACAGAACTGTACCCTAAAACAAGGGCATCCTTAACTTACCCCTCCTTTTCCCTCCCCCCCCCTCCGTCTCCTCCACACACACACCTCTTCCTATTAGGATACACACATCCCCTCCCTCTCTCTCGCCCTCCCTACACCCTTTCCCTCTCCCCCTCCCCCGCTCCCCACCCACCCGAACCATTGCTGGACCAGACTATCACACTCTTCGATATGAACCAAGACATGCATGCCATGACGGATCAACGCACAGACGCTACAACCCACGGAGCCTATGGAGAGGCCGACAGACTAAGACCTACATAATCAGACTAAAATACAGCATGCGCCTAAGTCACCTTAGATGCCCACAGACTTATACCTACACATATTCGGGACATTGCAGTAGGACCAGCCGCACAGGCACTCCTAACTGTCTAACCCACACACTGACAACCCTTCACCAGGTAGAACACCCCTGAGAGGCGTAGTTACCAAACAATAGCGGTCGACCGTCTCTAACGTTGACGAGAACCACAAAGTACGACAAGTACGTCCAACACTACCGTGAAAAGGGGCGATAAGCAAGCGGACTTAATTCATGCAGTTATAATTTAGATTATCGCTGGGAGATAAAAGAGGGACAGAAATTAACGTACTGACCCTGTGCCCCCCGATGTTCGCTATAGCCAAGGTGACTCTCATACCCCTGACTTTCCCCCTTCTCCTACTCCCCCCTATATCCCCATCTAACCTAGTCAATAACAGATAACAGAAGAATGTCAAAAACAAACAATGAGAATAGTAGGAGACACAGAAGTCTGATGGGCTGTATTTCACAGTTCTTTTATAAATAGCACTGTATTATCGATGTGATTTTTCTGTGGTTCTTGACTGTACCCTGGAATCGTGACACTAACTCAAAGATATTGTGCTCTTCTTTCTGTAATTTCCTGTTTTTTTTTTGAAAACGCAAAATAAAGATTGTCAAAAAAAGATAGACTTGCCCCAAAAGCTTTTTCACGGCTAGGACAAGCTCTTATAGAGAGAGGTAATGTACTTCTGACTCCTGAAAAGGAATATTGGTGGTCCAATATGGGAAATACTGTAATTCATGTGTTTAGTAATCATAAGCATTTGCTTATTGTCACATTACAGATGTACGGTTTATTGAAATATTAATATCCAACGTACTTTTTGAATTACTATATATTGGAAGTTTGCCAACATCTCATGGTTATAAATATGTTTTTGTATGTGTTGATGCATGTACCAGGTTTACTTGGATAATCCTGTGCGAAGTGCAACCTCTGATGCCACGTTTTCTAGTCTCACTTCCTTAGTATGCATTTGATAATCCCAGGACCATCTATTTGGTCCTGCAGTTACTGCAAAGGAAACCTAAAACTGGGCAACCACATTTGGGTTACTTTGGGATTTCAGTGCCCCAGCCACCCCCAAAGTAGTGGGGTTGTGGTCTGGGAAAATGCTGAGGTTAAATGATTATTAACCAAGTTACTAGTTGCTTGCCCCACACAGTGGTATCTATTTATTCCTATGGTACAGATGAGCATTCACAACATACCTGATGATACAAATGGTGAGACACCATATGAAATGTTACACGTTTTTCACTGCAATCATATTTCTGCACCAGGGAGAGCTTAGAACAATTGGTTCTATTAGAGACATTTAGGGATTTTTTTTTTCCAGCCCACCTCACCATGCACCACCACCTATTTCCTACTGTTGGCCAGCTTGTCCTGGAGAGGGTGACTGCGATAACTTTTACTACAGAGAACAATCAGAGCCAACAGAGAACAGTAAGTTTTGATATTTTACAACCTGCTAAATACTTCCAGAACGTTCACAGAACCACTGACTGATACAATGGATGCTGTTAAAGATGACAAGATAAAACAAACAGAGGACGACAGAAATGCCACTAGAACACAGCCACCAGAATCATAGCCACGTAACAGACTGAATCATGATCTGGCATCTGAACCTGCAAATGTGAAGGAGAAGGATGAACAGACAGACATGATACATTCACAGTTAACATGGAATGTATGAAAAATGAATCATCAACATCATTATCAGAAAGACTGGAGAAAACAGACTGAACCTGAATTATCTTATACAGTAAGAAAGAAATGCAAAGATGCAAACAAAAGGATGCTAGAAAATTGGTTATGGTTTCTCCTTCTTACAATCTGCAGCATTATCATAACATCAACCCTAGCTGTCGTTTTAAAACTGCATTTATATTATGTTAACAAGCAGGAAGCACCTGAGCTGAATTGGACTGCACACTACACAAGATCTTTGATCGTGAGGACTACCTCCAAGAACTATCTCAAAAGGAGAGACACAGCTCACAGTGAAATGATTGCTAGTGTGACCTACACTGGTATTTCACAAGGAACCTATTGAGATCATTCCGAAAACCGATTTATACATGAGAAAGATGTGATTGGACTATTACAAATCCTAATAATTTACTCAACAATAATGGCAAAGCATGCTGAAATCAGAAAAAGACGGGACAGAGGCTTGTGAAAGACTTTGGATGCACCTATGAAGGTGATTAAGAAAAGACTTTGCCATATAGTTTGTCATTGAATGACTACCGCAAACAGCCTTCTTATGCTGAAAAGAAGTGCTATTCTAATTCTGGACATTGCTATTATGTTTCCAGACAGAAGATGACCGGAAAAAGAAATAAAGGCTGATAACTGTCAACACCCGGCTATTTCTCAAGATGGAACATGGTACTGAGAAAACCTGACTGACTATCAAAGCACCTCACAGTACAAGACACAGATTGTTAACTTCAACTCAGAAAAAGTGGTTAATAGGAAGGAGCAGAAGAAGAGGAATATGAAAACCATCCTGGAACAATATTCTGTAACAATGAACTTTACAATGACATTTGGTGGCATATGAATTTGAATTCGGAAGAAACACATCAATTAACGAAAGAAACCTTGATGCAATTAATAAATAATAACAACACAGGCCTACTAAGAGCAGATGCCCTGCAAAGAGAATGGAATATAAAAGGCCAGCAAAATCTTTCAGAAACCTGACATCATGGGACACTTGTACTAAAGCACGATTTGCAGTTTTCTTAAACTCTACATATTATGTACATACCTGCAAAGCAAGGAACTCCTGTAAACATAAACACAGAGACATTGATACAACAAGGAACCTGTAATGGTTCTGTTGTAGATGTGATCTACCGATGTACTCCTTGCTCTTTTGGTATAACTATACCAATCAAAACGTCAAATGGCTCCATAGAATCAAACGACAATGGATTTTTGCTATATTCTGGACTTCCAGGAATGTGGTGCATGGACACAAAAATTATAATTTTATAACATGACAGGAGGCTTCATATTTGCTTAAGTCTCTCTTTACTAGAACTCCACAGCAGTAAAAAACACAGAGTTAAACAACCAATCAGAAAATAGTAAGGAGACCATATAACTCCCTTCCCAGCATTCCATTTCCTCTTTCTTTACTGCTCCGCATCAGTAACAGGTCAGAGTACCACTGCCTCCTGCTTTTAGTTGGTGGCTTTGGCTTTATTGTTATACATACTTCTTTTACTCTCATTGTGGTTTATGTATTGGAGGTATTTTATGTTATTTATGTGTTTTACTCTTCTGTACACTAGATCTGGGGACTCCCCCTCATTCACGGTGTCATATCCCTCTGGGGATCTCTATCCCCATTTTTCTCTCTGTCCCCCTTGTTTTTCCTCCCTTTGGCTGTCACACTTTTTCCCTGCTCGGGGGTTTCTGGAGGCTGGCCCGTTCTGCCTCCTCAGATCCCCCCGAGCGCCGGGACCGCGGAGTACGTCTCCAGCGGTCCGTGAGTTTTTTCCCCTCAGCTCCGGTCGCGGGGCGCTCGTTTCTGAGCGCTCTCCCGCCGACCGGAACTTTCACCACGTGGCCGCACCTCGCGGCCGCCCCGATCCGCGGACCGCGTGTGTCTGCCGGGCGGAGAAGGGAGCTCTTGCTCTCGCCCCCTCCCCCGCCCGTTTGATTCTCGGCGCCAGGCTCCCTGCTTCTCTGCCGGCGCGGGGGACTCCCACTCACACAGGCCGCGGCTGCAGGCCTGTGTGGGGTCTGGAAACCCCCTCTCTTCCCCCCCTTGGTCATTTCTAGTCCATTGGTGTAGGCAGGCTCCCTTTCTCTGGCCCTGCTCAGGTGGCTTTTATTTTGAGGCACCGTTTACTCCTCCAGATAAAGGGCGTTCAGTGTCCCTTAAAGGTGTATGCACAATTTTTATTTACATGGTATATTTCATCCTACACTACTATTTGAGAGCACGTACACATGTGACTGTACTTACATATTGGCCTGCTGACACCGTGCATATTCTGGCCTGCTGTGTCTGTGCCCATTATACTGGCCTGCTGTGTCTGTGCCCATTATACTGGCCTGCGGAGTCTGTGCCCATAAGATTGGCCTGCCTTGTCTGTGCCCATAAGATTGGCCTGCCTTGTCTGTGCCCATAAGATTGGCCTGCTTTGTCTGTGCCCATAAGATTGGCCTGCGTTGTCTGTGCCCATAAGATTGGCCTGCGTTGTCTGTGCCCATAAGATTGGCCTGTTTTTATCTGTGCCCATAAGATTGGCCTGCCTTGTCTGTGCCATAAGACTGCCTGCTGGGCCTGCGCCTTTGCCGGCCAGCCCTGACTATATTTACGCTCCTCTGGGGCCATACTGTTGTCACTCATACATTGCTCTCATATTAACCGGGTCTCACCTGTCATTTTTACTCCAGGCTCACGCTGCTGCTCTGAGATGGACTCTTCGACCCAAGAAAACTTGCAGGCTATGATCAATGCGGCCGTCGCCGCGTCAGTAGAAAAAGCGCTCTTACGCGCTATGCCCCAGCCACCCCAAGAGAGGGAGGCACCGGAGGCCCAGCGCATGCTGGTCGAGTCCGAGCCCGACTCTCCAGACAGGAGCCAGGCACGCGCACCTAACTGCTACTGGAAGGGTGCAGGCCCTGAGCATACTGCCCGGAAGGGCAAGGCTCCTGCTAAGCGACCTAAGCGGGCGTCCGCTTCCTCTCCAGCACGCCCGAGATACTTCCCCGAAGAGGAGGAAGATTTCGCCCTTCCCGCGCCTCTGTCTGTCCTGGATGAATGGCGGGCGGACCAGTCCCCCTCGGAGGACGAGGGCGGGTGGGGTGGGGAAGATTCGGAAGAGGAGGCATACCATCAGGATGCCGACGAGACCACCTCGGAGAACCTACGCGCCCCTCTGGGGGAGGACGTGTTCCTGGATGCCACAGGCGTGCCCCTCTTTGATCCGCGCAACATCCGGCACCCCCGGTCTCCCGAGTGGTCTCTGCCTGATCACCTGGCCCAGTTTGTTCACTATTGGGTCCGCAGACCCCTCAACTGGGCAGTTCGAAAGAGGCTGAGGGCTGAATGCCCGAGACCTACCTTGCCAGACAAGGTCGCTGTTACACCGGAATTTGATCCGCTGGTCTCCACCTACTTGACCCGAACTGGTTGCGACCCCAAGAAAGGGGTCGAGCGCAACCTCCGCCTCGCACAGGATAAAGTGCTGGACGTGCTCGGACCGCTGTCACGGATCCTGGCCATGGCGGACGAGGCCGTCACTCAGGGCTCACCCCTGGACGCTACTGCCATCAGGGATTGGGCATTGTGTTCTGTTTGCCTGCTGGGCAACTCCAACTCGGCCCTGTGCACGGAACGGAGAAGAGCAGTCCTCATGTGCATGGACGGCAAGTTGTCGGAGCTGGGTTCCAAGGAGTTGGGCCCGTTAGCCAAGGGCCTTTTATTTGGCGAACCCTTCATCAAGGAGCTCCAGAGGCATGTTAACCTCTACACCACCCTGAATAAGGCGCAGACTTCGATAAAGAGGGTGTTTCGTTCCCACTCTACACGTGTTTTTGGCAGGGCTGGTAGGCAGTGGGGTCGTGCCTCCAGCCGCTTCGGGCCAACGAGGATCCCGCTCTCCATCCTTCTTCCCCAGCTACCGCCCGGGGTCCTTCGCCTCCTGGAGGTCGGACCGCGGCAGAGGTAACCGCGCCCGTGGTCGGGGCAGGATGCCATCAGGTGAGACACATGACACCACATGTTTACCACAGGTATTTGCATGCCGGCCGTTTACGTTTTTATCTCGACAGGTGGAAAGACATCTCCTCGGACGCATGGATCCTCCAAACGGTCCGGGGTTACGTCATAGACTTCCATTCCCCTCCTGTTCAGGAACCCCGCCCCCGGACGCCGGTTTCGTCGAGGGAATCAAAGGCCTTGGTGGACGCCGAGATACGATCTCTCTTCGTCAAAGGGGCGGTTCAGTGGGCTCCGGACGACGGCGGTTTCTTCAGCTCGATTTTTCTGGTCAAGAAGAAGTCTGGAGAATTCCGACCGGTTATAAACCTGAGGAGTCTCAACGCCTTCGTTTCTTACCACCACTTCAAGATGGAAGGCATCCATCTACTACGGGACCTCTTGCATCAAGGAGATTGGTTCACTCGCCTGGATCTGAAGGACTGTTCCGGTGGCGACGGAGCATCGTCGTTTTCTACGTTTCGTTTGGGAAGGAAGGCCTTGCCAGTTCACCTGCCTTCCCTTCGGCCTCAGCTCGGCTCCGTGGTGTTTCACCAAGCTGCTGAAACCGGTGACCGCATGCCTACGTTCCAGGGGCATTCGTTGCCTGATATACCTGGACGACTTGCTTCTCTTCTGCGAGGACGCCTCCAGGCTGAAATCTCAGACGGCCTTCACGGTCTCCTTGTTCGAATCCCTGGGATTTGTGGTCAACCGGGAGAAGTCAGCCCTGTCCCCAGCGCAGGTGGTTCAGTTTCTGGGTTTCGAGATCGATGCGGTTCAGTGCATCCTACGACTTCCCCAGACGAAGATCACGGCCATTCGGAAAGAGATTCGAAGGATTCTACGCCAGGTCACGATTCCTCTCAGGGTTCTGGCACGAATTGTGGGTCTCCTGTCCGCCTCTATCCAGGCCATCTACCCGGGCCCCCTTCACTACAGGGCCATGCAGCGCCTGAAGGCGCGCTTCCTACGCCGGACGCCCTCTTACGACCAACGTATATCCCTCACTCAGGAAGTCAAGACCGAGCTCCGGTGGTGGCTGTTACACATGTCGGCCTGGAACGGCAAAGCGATTTTCGGGCCGACCCCAGACTTTGTCCTAGAGTCGGACGCGAGCTTGTGGGGCTGGGGTGCGACCTGTGCGACTGCCTCCACAGGGGGCCCCTGGTCGAACACGGAGGCAGGATACCACATCAACTGCCTGGAGATGATCGCGGGGTCGTTTGCTATACGCAGCCTTGCGGGCCACCTGTCGGATTGCTGCATCCTCCTGAGGATGGACAATATCTCGGCGGTGCAGTATATCAACCGCCTGGGGGGGGGCACGTTCTCAAGCTCTGACGGAAGTCACAAAGGAGATCTACAACTTTTGCCTTCAGCACAATATCACCCTCCAGGCGGAGTATCTTCCAGGAGTATCGAACCTGACGGCAGACTGGTTCTCCAGACACTGGAGAGATGCCAGCGACTGGCGTCTGCATCGGCAAGTCTTCCTCGAGGTGGCGCGACGGAGGGGCCCTTTCACGGTGGACCTGTTCGCATCCAGAATGAACTTCCAGGTTCCGAGGTACTTCAGCTGGCTCCCGGACCCGACGTGCACGGCGGTGGACGCCTTCCTTCAAGATTGGCCGTCTCAGGGAGCCTATGCTTTTCCGCCCTTCACTATGATACCCAGGGTACTACTTCAGCTACGACGTCAACGAGTGTCGTTAGTATTGCTGGCACCTCTGTGGCAGGGCCAGGCCTGGTTCCCAGAACTGTTGGAGCTGTCTTGTCAACATCCACTCCTTCTCCCGGCACTACCGACACTCCTGTCGGACACTCGAGGCAACCATCACCCCCTCGTTCTGGAGGGCCATCTCCGTTTGGTGGCTTGGACTCTTTCCGGGGCTCCTGGAGGGTCGAGGACCTATCGGAATCGGCTAGGGACCTCCTATGGGACTCGTGGGCCCCAGGCACGAGAAGATGTTATTTGTCCGCCTGGAACGTTTGGTGTCGCTGGTGCGTGGAACGGGGTGTCGATCCCTTTACAGCACCTGTCCCCAGCGTTCTGAATTTCCTTTCACACCTGTTTGTCCAGGGTAAATCTTATCGCTCAGTGAACGTGGCCAGGTCGGCCATCTCGGCGGCTCATGTCCCTCTCCTAGGGACGCCGATTGGACAGGATCCTTTGGTTTGTCGGCTGTTGAGAGGGATCAGACTGTCGCGTCCTCCGGCTCCTAAATATACATCGCTCTGGGACGTTCATCGGGTCTTGGATTTCATTCAGTCTTGGCCGGAAAATCAGGATCTTCCTCTACGACAACTGTCGGCCAAATTTGCGCTTCTGTTATGTTTGGTGTCTTTTCGTCGGGTCTCCGACGTTAGGGCTTTCGATGTTAACGCCTTCTCCTTTTCCCCAGACGGGGTGACCTTTTCTATTACAAGGCGTACCAAATCTGACTCTTCTACAGTCTTCTACCCATTTTTTCGAGAAGCCCCTAGGCTCTGTGTAGTTTCTACCCTGTCTCGTCACACCCCCAGGCAGGCCAATTATTAGTGGCATAAATTCTATATCCGCCCACTTGTCGGAATTTGTGGATCATCACCTCCAAAAATATGCACAGGAAGCACCTTCCTATTTGAAAGACACAGCACATATTTTAAGAATCATGGAACACATAACTTGGGAACCAGATTACATCTGGGTAACTATTGATGTTGCCTCATTGTATACTGTTATCAGGCACAATAAAGGCCTGATTGCAGTAGAACAAGTTATGAAGGGAGACGAAAATGTAGCACCAGATTTTCGAAACTTCATCCTGAAGAGCATTCATTACATTCTCAAACATAATTTTTTCTTTTTCAATGACTCATTTTACTTACAGACAACAGGTACGGCCATGGGGACCAGGTTCGCCCCCAGCTATGCAAACATATATATGCGGGATTGGGAATCCAACCACATATGGAGTGGGCATGGCTGGGCAGCGAACCTGGTCCTCTGGAAACGTTTTATTGATGATATCATAATGATCTGGCGAGGCTCACGAGAGGAGCTGTTATCCTTTTTGGACTATATTCACCACAATGAATATGGTCTAAAATTTACACACGAGATGGATGTGACCACTATTAACTTTTTGGACATATCCTTTTTCGTGGAGAACAACAAAATTTAATCAAAATGCTTTTTTAAAAAAACTGAGGGCAACAGCTATATACATAGAAAGAGTTGTCACCAGGAGAGATGGTTAGAAACAATCCCAAAGAGCCAATTAATACGGGTGAGGAGGAATTGTACAAGGAAATCAGATTATAGGGAGCAAGCCGGGCACCTAAAAAACAAATTTATAGCTAAGAAATATGAATCCACCCTGTTAGATAAAGAAATTGAGGAAATAGAAAAAAAGAATAGGAAAGATCTAATGATACCTAAACCAAAAAGAACTCCCAAAAAAGATTATAATTTCTCCTTCATCACACAATATAACACGCAACATTGGAAAATAAAAAAGATATTCAATAAACATTGGAACATTCTATGTAGGGATCCCATATTAGGCAAAATACTACCAAAGAAAACACCAATGATCTTTAGGCGAACAAGAAATCTAAAAAACATATTGGCACCCAGCTATGCATTAAAAATGGAACGAAAAGGTAGACCATTGAATATCAGTGGTTTTAACCCGTGCAATACCTGCAAAGCATGCAAAAATCAAAAATTTATACAAAAGAGAGAATTCGTTAGCTTCACAACAGGAGAAAAATTTAAAGTAAAATCTAACATAAACTGCAATACTAAAAATGTAGTGTACATGCTTCAATGCCCATGCGGGAAACAATACGTGGGAAGAACTTGCAGAAAACTTAAAGAAAGAATATTAGAACATCAAAACAATGTAAGAAAAAAATCAACTAAACATGTAGTACCACTGCATTGTAACTCTTGTAACCAATTTGGTGAGCAAAATTTTTCCTTTATGGGCATTGAGCGTGTAGATCCCTATTGGAGGGGAGGAGACCTGACCAAAAAACTCTCGCAAAGAGAAACATTCTGGATAAATAAACTAAAAACACTCCAACCTTGGGGTCTGAATATAGATATTGATCTGTGGAGTTTTTTTGAGGATTAATTGAGATTACATAAGCAATATTTTCATAAAAGTTGCACTTCTCCTTTTCTATTTCATCCTTCCACTTTATCATTTTTGTTTATGTATATTATCATTTTTCAGGTATATACATTTTATATGCATTTTTTTCATATTTTGTATGGGGGTATTAATTGGGAAAGGCCATAAGAAAATTCTTACAGAGCCAAGCTAATATAACCCCTTCCACTAAAACAGAAATAAATACTGATATTACCATCAAAAACTGGGGGGCTTACGTACCAAAAAGCCTAAAATAAATTAAAAGGAATTTTCGAAAAGAGAATTCAATTGATGGAAGAAACCGAATTATTGTGGAGGGTGAGATGAAAGAGGAGAAGTACTTGGTACATAAGGGTTTCCACCTCACCTAAATCACTTATATAAAGTAAGGCACTAAAATTGCTAGTCGGATTTATATGTTCTGTACACATTCTTAGGATGGGAAACGAAACAATTGATTTACATGAAGTATCATGTTCTTTAATATAAATCTCCTTCCCCATCTGGAATGTATCTGTCTTATTGTACATACCTGTTGTAAAAATTGTATATAATTTTATTTTGGGATCATATATGTACATATGGGACTTATATATATGATTTATGTATGTTTCAGGGTTCATATAGTATATATATATACTTAAGTATAATAGATACATCCACTTTTGTGTGGTTTAGAGCAAGAGAAATAAGAGTAATACATTGTAGAGCGATCCAGAGTTTTTTTAATGCTTTTTCCCCCTCATGTGCTCTTATTTGTTTCCATGCCTCCGAGAAAACATTGCATAATTGCCGATCGCCACCCACTTCCGGGTATGTGGAACGCACGCCTGGAACGCAGATGACGTGCGTGATGACAACATCCCGTCAAAACCGGAAGTGCCGCCTGAACGGCGAAAGAACACCGGCCGAGAATGATGGAATAATGAATATCCGGAGGGGATATATAGGAACTCGGGGGGGGGGGAATGTTTTATATTTGTCTTTCTGCTGTCATTTGATGCACCAAGTCCCTGAGGAAGTCCTATTTTAGGACGAAACGCGTAGGACGCCCAGTGGTGATATGCTGATTGTTTTAAATATACATGTAAGTTATTAAATCTTTTTTACTACACTCTGGATTTGCACCTTATTTTTCTGTATATATTTTCTCTTTTGGAGCAAATATCTCTAAACTACTGATGGGAGTGTGAGGATGAACATAGAAAATCTGGAGGAAAAAGATTACACTCAAGGCTTTTTTACATCTGAAAATTTGTGAGTGGCCAATTGCTTATTACACATCCTTATTTTTCCCACACAGTTAAACGCTATGTTTTTCCATTTTATCTGTGTTTAGCAGATAATCCCCTACTCTATTTTGTATGTATGCTGAAGACAAGAGGAAGTCTTTGGGGATCTTTTCCAGGAAACTTCACCTTATACAGGGAAGTTCCGTTTTTTTGTATATTATCACTGTTTCTCACTGGGGTTGTGATCACATATTTTGTTTGTATATACTGTCTCGTTATTTGGCTGTTACCAAGCCGCTTCGACCCTCTCAATCAGGACAGCTGTTGATCTCCTACGTTCGCCCTCATAAACCGGTTTCGACTGTTACCCTGGCTCGCTGGATCAGATGGCTCCTGTCCTTGGCCGGTGTGGATTCGTCGTTCGGTGCTCACTCAGTCAGAGGTGCGGCAGCATCTGGAGCACTGATGGCAGGTGCTTCTCTTTCCGAGATTCTACGTTCAGCAGACTGGTCTCGAGAGGACACCTTCCGGAGATTCTACTTCAGACCGGCGGAACATGCATCGTTGGTTCTTCTGAAGGAGCGTTAAAACAGCAAATATGAAGCCTCCTGTCATGTTATAAAATTGTAGATTATGCTAGCTTTAGTGTACCTATAATCTTAATTTTATTAATGACAGGAGGCGAATATTTCCCACCCTTTTCCTTTTCCCGACCCTTGGTTTTGTCTTGGTTATTGTATGTTTGTTGAATAAAGAATTACTCTACCGATCAGTTTCTATAGTGGTTATTTCGGTATTTTCTAATCCGGGGGCGGGCCCGATAGACTTGGTGGTTGGCTCTTACATATTGTGTTGGGTGGCTACATGATTTTAGACGTACACTTCATTGGCTAATCACCCCTTTCGACTGTCTTTCTCTCGTTTCAGTGTAAAGTTATCAAGATGAGGTCAAGTTCAAGTCTTCGTTTCAGTTGAACAGTTTCTGCATGGATCGTTATCTATGTCAAGATGGACCTTCTGTTATATTGTGTTATGCTTTTCCTTACTTTATTTGTTGTCACAGTTAGAAAGAGGAAATGGATTGCTGGGAAGGGAGTTATATGGTCTCCTTACTATTTTCTGATTGGTTGTTTAACTCTCTGTGTTTTTTACTGCTGTGGAGTTCTAGTAAAGAGAGACTTAAGCAAATATTCGCCTCCTGTCATTAATAAAATTAAGATTATAGGTACACTAAAGCTAGCATAATCTACAATTACTAAAGCAATCATGCTATTTTTTTCCCTGTATCAGAAATGTGTCAGTGACAACGTGTAATATAATACAGATACTATAATTAATGGTATCAAATAAACACATAATGTGTTACTTACAAAGGTGGATAGACTTTGTGAATATCTGAAACGCAATTGAAGATTATTGCTAAAATGCCATATGCAGCTGCAGTATGGCCTACAAACAAATATATTAGACATACATGTAAGAGTATAACAGCTGGGGCGGCGCCTGACTTCCGGTGCAGATGGCTGCTTTCTTCTAGAGCTCCGTACCGGCAGGCTTATCAAGCACTGCTAATAGCGAGTATACCCGGCGAAATTTCTCCACACTCGGTCCACAACATCCCCACAACGCCCCTGACCGACCTGACATGGGAGGAGGAAGAAAATCGAAACACGGCACGGAGGTGGCGCCGATATTCCGCGCCCGCAGGGCAGAGAGCTCCCCACGCGGGGAAGATGGCCGCGATGAGGACTCTGACTCCGCGGCAAGTGACACAAGCCGCACGGCAGCCACAAAACCCCTCACAAGGGACGACCTCCGGCACCTGCTACAGGAGATCAAGACCAATATGGCTGCTGAGTTCACCAGGCACCTAGCACCTATCACTGCAAGCCTCAATGATTTGACGCACAGAACCACCGCCATTGAAGATCAAATAGACTGCACATCCTCGCGGACCCAGGCGAACGAGACCGCCATTGCTGCACTACAAGAGCAGGTACACCAATTAGAAGAGGCCCAAGAAGACCTTAATAACCGCTCCCGAAGTAATAACATACGGATTAGAGGGGTGCCAGAATCAGTGGGAATTGATACGCTAGCATCCACGCTGCGAGAACTATTCTGCGGCCTACTACCCGAAGCCTCACCAGCCGAACTCCTGCTAGACAGGGCACACAGGGCCCTCAAAGCTCCCCTCCCCAATGCAACCCAGCCCAGGGACATTATTATCCGCATGCATTACTTCCACATCAAGGAAGCACTCATGAGAGCGGCCAGAGACACCCCACTGCAGATAGAAGGGCATCAGGTATCCTTCTACCAAGATCTAGCCCCGAGCACTCTACGCAAAAGGCGGGAACTAAGGCCCCTCACCCTGGAACTGGCCAGAAGACATATTAGGTATACCTGGGGACACCCCTTCAAGCTGCAGGTCAGGCGGAATGACAGAACCCACACCTTGCACAATATTTCGGAGGCCGCTGAATTCGTAGAACGTCTGGGCCTACCCGCCATCGACTTCTCTGCGGAATCGACAGACAGGTGACCCATTGGAAGGCCAGCAGCCAGAGGCCCACACCCAAATCTGACGGGAAACCCGGTGCCCGGAGGACCTCGTCCCCCAACGAATTTTGATATGTTTATTTACATACACAAAAATCTGATAAATAAAGAATGATTAAAAAAAAAAAAAAAAAAAGTATATCAGCTGATTACCCAGATGAATAATGGAATCATGATAGTTAAAGATCATATGATTACAATAACAACTGCAATAACGTTTAAACGTTAGAAGAAAATGTGAACTGTTCTTATTAAATCAAAAACTACTCGATATTCGTTTAAGTTTGCAGAGTGGTATAATTAATATAAGTGAAGTACTTCAACAGTTAAAATTTAACTGAAAGACAGGCAGAAACTTTACTTCAACTATCATAAAGTTTATTTATAATGATAAAAATATTCAGTCTGCCATAGCTAAGGCCAGTCAATGGAAAGTCAAAGAGTATTATGGATTAACCCGTCCAGGTGATATACATGATGATTTTGGAAATTGATCATTTAGGTCAGTGCTCCCCAACCTTTTTATCGCCGCGGACTGGTAAACGTTTGATAATTTTTCCGTGGCCCGCTTGTTTTGATTTAATAAGACAAAAAAAAAAAAACACAGTCACATATATTAAAAAAACACGCAGGCACATACATAGTCAGAAAATCACAAACACAGTCACATAAAGACATAGACTCAAAATTGTGTGTATGTGTGTGTGAGCGGTGCAGTGTGTATGTGAGGGTGGCAGTGTGTGTGAGAGTTGCAGTGTGTGTATGGGGGGCAGTGTGTGTAGTGTGTGTATGGGAGCAGTGTTTGTGGGGCAGTGTGTCTATGGGGCAGTGTTTGTGGGGCAGTGTGTCTATGGGGCAGTGTTTGTGGGGCAGTGTGTGCAGTGTGTGTAGTGTGTGTATGGGGCAATGTGTGTAGTGTGTGTGTGTGTATGGGGCAGTGTTTGTAGTGTGTGTTTATGGGGCAGTGTTTGTGGGGCAGTGTGTGTAGTGTGTATGGGGCAGTGTTTGCGGGGCAGTGTGTGTAGTGTGTGTATGGGGCAGTGTTTGCGGGGCAGTGTGTGTATGGGGCAGTGTTTGCGGGGCAGTGTGTGTAGTGTGTGTATGGGGCAGTGTTTGCGGGGCAGTGTGTGTAGTGTGTGTATGGGGCAGTGTTTGTGGGGCAGTGTGTGTAGTGTGTGTATGGGGCAGTGTTTGTGGGGCAGTGTGTGTAGTGTGTGTATGGGGCAGTGTGTGTAGTGTGTGTATGTGGGCAGTGTTTGTGGGGCATTGTGTGTAGTGTGTGTATGTGGGCAGTGTTTGTGGGGCAGTGTGTGCAGTGTGTGTATGGGGCAGTGTGTGTAGTGTGTGTATGGGGCAGTGTTTGTGGGGCAGTGTGTGCAGTGTGTGTATGGGGCAGTGTGTGTAGTGTGTGTATGGGGCAGTGTTTGTGGGGCAGTGTGTGTAGTGTGTGTATGGGGCAGTGTTTGTGGGGCAGTGTGTGTAGTGTGTGTATGGGGCAGTGTTTGTGGGGCAGTGTGTGTGTGGGGCAGTGTTTGTAGTGCGTGTATGGGGCAGTGTGTGTATGGGGCAGTGTGTGTAGTGTGTGTATGGGGCAGCGTGTGTATGGGGCAGCGTGTGTATGGGGCAGTGTTTGTGGGGCAGTGTGTGTAGTGTGTGTATGGGGCAGTGTGTGTAGTGTGTGTATGGGGCAGTGTTTGTGGGGCAGTGTTTGTGGGGCAGTGTTTGTGGGGCAGTGTGTGTAGTGTGTGTATGGGGCAGTGTTTGTGGGGCAGTGTGTGTAGTGTGTGTATGGGGCAGTGTGTGTATGGGGGGTAAGGAGGGTAGGGAGGCTTTTTTATTTATTTATTTAATTAAACGTAATATATTCATGTCCCCCCCTCCCTCCTCTCCCCCTCTTACCTTTACTGGGAGGAGGGGGGACATTTCTTAGTCCCCCCTGGTGGTCCGGTGGGGATTCCCTGGTGGTCCGGTGGTGGTGAGATGAACTCTAGCCCAGTTACAGGGCTAGAGTTCACTCTCGCGAGATTTGGAGCGTTGCCGTGGTTACTGCGGCAACGCTCCAAATCTCGCGAGAGGAGGACCCGGAGGAGCTGCAGGTAAGAGCTCCCGGGTCTTCTCTCACTCCCTCCCCTGCCGGCTGTCCGCACAGTGCCTGCGGACCGGGGAGGGAGATCTCTGATCTCCCCTCCGGTCCGCAGGCACATTGCAGGGCTGGCACTTGGGCAATGCCAGCCCTGCATTAGCCGGCAGGCTCGCACACCCCTGGGCGGCCCGGTACCGTTTGATCCACGGACCGGTACCGGTCCGCGGCCCGGGGGTTGGGGAACACTGATTTAGGTCACCTATTGCAAACTGGTGAAAAGATGTCAAAGATATAAATTCAACATCCATACCACTCTATGTACATATATTAAAATACACGTAATCGAATATTTTATCGTTTTTTTCAAATACCAAGAAAATGTTATTTGCTTTGTGATGGTTAAAGGTACATAAAGCCACCTATACAAAGGTAGAGTTAAAATATAAATACCTTCAATATTGTATTTGAGTGCTTTCTTAACTCACTTTTAGAAATAATTAAAAATCCAAATCATCTTAAACTACACCCAACAGCCACTGAAAAATATATTTAAACAATTAATGTCAGATCTTGGTAAAAAAAAAAAAGTTTTTAGACAATTTGTGGGTGTTTCTGGTATCTTAAGCCACTAATAACTGCAGTTATTATAGTTACTCATTGTAACTTAGGGAATACGTTGTCTTCTCCCTAACAGGACAAATAAAGATGAATAACGTCATATTTTCAATTAGCAACGATTCTAAATATATTGAGAGATTATGAATAAAAGAGTATTTTTTAACATTTAATGAGAATATAATTTTACATACCATTGTGAACAAAGGTGGTAAATACTGTTTCAAATTATCCTTATATCTCTAAATCATATACAATGGTTTTATCTCTAAAACAAAACACTAGAAAGATTAACTATGTTACTATTTCATCTATCATTATTATACAAAGTATAACAAATGTAAAGATTTTTCCACAGATTTTATCTGTTAACAGGTTTAGCACAACAGCACCTGATGTCATTGAGATGTCTGTCACTGAGATGTTACAAAGATTCCAATACAGCAAAAAGAGGCGTTCTTGAGAATCCACTTCGATTGCTGTATCAACATAACATTTACTATAATGGAATCCATGTCACTTAAGACAATGTCTTGGAAATGCTGTCAATTAAGTTATTCCGTAAAATAATATTGGAGAGTATCCAATCTATACACATCATAAATGGTGTAAAAACAAAAGACAAAGACAAATACCAACACCATCACCACGGTGATAACAGATGATGCTGAATCAATATCTGCAACCAATTCTAGCAAAATATTTGGAAAGCTGGACTCTACAATCTATACTCTACAACAAATACCCAGGTATTCTAAAAATACAACCACCAGCACTTTAAAGACTTTGGATTACAAATACAATTACTACTTTTAACTTTGAATTACAATTCGTATCCGGATCCATCCAAGGATATCTTACTCTGGAACCTGGTGTACTTTTCAATTCTTTCCCAGACAAAAGCTTTGCTCATTTTAAAAGCTTTGCTCATGCTTAAACTCCTTTACTGTGTTAACCTCTACCACTTCAGCTGGAAGGCTATTCCATGCATCCACTACCCTCTCAGTAAAGTAATACTAACTGATATTATTTTTAAACCTTTGTCCCTCTAATTTAAGACTATGCCCTCTGGTTGTGGTAGTTTTTCTTCTTTTAAATATAGTCTCCTCTTTTACTGTGTTGATTCCCTTTATGTATTTAAATGTTTCTATCATATCCCCCCTGTCTCGTCTTTCCTCCAAGCTATACATGTTAAGATCCTTTAACCTTTCCTGGTAAGTTTTATCCTGCAATCCATGAACCAGTTTAGTAGCCCTTCTTTGAACTCTCTCTAAGGTATCAATATCCTTCTGGAGATACGGTCTCCAGTACTGCGTACAATACTCCAAGTGAGGTCTCACCAGTGTTCTGTACAATGGCATGAGCACTTCCCTCTTTCTACTGCTAATACCTCTCCCTATACAACCAAGCATTCTGCTAGCATTTCCTGCTGCTCTATTACATTGTCTGCCTACCTTTAAGTCCTCAGAAATAATCACCCCTAAATCCCTTTCCTCAGATGTTGAGGTTAGGACTCTATCAAATATTCTGTACTCTGCCCTTGGGTTTTTACGTCCAAGATGCATTATCTTGCACTTATCCACATTAAATGTCAGTTGCCACAACTCTGACCATTTTTCTAGTTTACCTAAATCATTTGCCATTTGGCTTATCCCTCCTGGAACATCAACCCTGTTACATATCTTAGTATCATCCGCAAAAAGACACACCTTACCATCAAGACCTTCTGCAATATCACTAATAAAAATATTAAAGAGAATGGGTCCAAGTACAGATCCCTGAGGTACCCCACTGGTGACAAGCCCAAGCTTCGAATATACTCCATTGACTACAACCCTCTGTTGCCTGTCACCCAGCCACTGCCTTACCCATTCAACAATATTGGAATCCAAATTTAAAGATTACAGTTTATTGATAAGCCTTCTATGTGCAACAGTGTCAACAGCCTTACTGAAATCTAGGTAAGCAATGTCTACTGCACCACCCTGATCTATAATTTTAGTTACCCAATCAAAAAAAATCAATAAGATTAGTTTGGCATGATCTCCCTGAAGTAAACCCATGTTGTCTCTGATCTTGAAATCCATGTGTTTTTAGATGTTCAACAATCCTATCCTTTAACATGGTTTCCATCACTTTCCCCACTACTGAAGTAAGGCTTACTGGTAATCAACCACCTTTACAGGAAAAGATCACACTACGGATATTTTACTGTTACAACAATGATCAAAGATGCTGGGAGCACAAACACCGGAAGACTGTAGGAGAACTTTGGTTCACTAAGGAAGAAATTGTCTACAATGCCCACAGTTTAATGGAGAGGGTGTTATGGGCAAATGCAAATATTACAAGTTTTAGAATGAAATGTTGTATTTCTTAAACTGTGTACTTTGTCTTTAAGAGATATTGCAAATTGACAAGGTGTTAGAAATGGAACATATTGTTTCTCATAGATGTTTCTTAAAGCAATAACCTCAGTGCATAATATGTTTGCGCCAATTTGTCCCAGACTAATTACAATAACAATAATGCATAAACAAACTTCAAGGCTATACTACGACTCTTTCAGTACACAATATACTGTGGTAACCCCAAGTTAATGGAACTTCCCCAAATCCGGGAATCTCCCACGACTGTGCACTTACGTCTTAGTATAAACAACAGATAAGCTATTCAGACTTTGGGAAGCCATCTTGTCCCAAGTTGATGGAAGTTCCCCACGTCCGGGAGTTTCCCCATGACGTGTGCACTTGCTTTTAGTTATGGCCTTGTATCTTTGCCAATTTAAGGGAGGTCCTACATTGAATTAAAGTAGACAAGTAACTTTTTCATTTATGAACTATGGTGATCCTAAAATGACGACACCTAAGGTATAAATAGGTGTACTTTTTAAATGTTAAGACACAGAGGAGAGACTTGGAGACAGACGCTGCTCCATCTTAAAATGACTGAGAGGCTGACATGATGACATGTTCAGAAAGGGTATGTTAACCTATTAATGATATTTGCAAGCATTTAATTTTATCTTATAAACTCTGCTATAACCTGTGCAGGAGGTTGTTCGAAAATTGCAGTGCTCTGTAGGAAAACAAGGATCAAGCCACTTTAATTTTGTATTGAGATAGACTAAATAAAGTGCTGGTACTGGATCAGATGGTATAGGAGGTGGAAACAGCTGGGGGAGAGCATTCTGCTCAGGTAGAATGGGAGATCCCCAGAAAAGCTATTAAACACAGGGATGGAAAGAGGATGGTGTGTCTAGATTCCAGTGATAGTCAGTTTAGCTCTTTAACATGTCACAATGGTGGATCATGTAATTACACCGTAGCACAAAGCGACAGAACGAGTTATACTATGTAGTAAGTTTATTAAGGTGGGTTTGTGGTGCCGGTGCACATACTACATCCCCATAATCAATGATTGACATTAGCATTTGCTGTACAATCTTTTCCTTTACTGTGGGCTTTGGGCAGGATGTGTTTCTGTACAAGGCACCACCTAGTTTTGTATGAAGTTTAGTTTAGTTTTCCTATGTGGAGGTCAAAAGATAGATTGAGGTTTAACATACCCAAGTATTTAAAGGATTAGACTGTGGTCAGTGTGTTATATGATGTTGTTTTGGTGCATAGATGGGAATTTTCTAATGTGTGTAATTCAGGTACTGTTCCAAAGAACATTGTGACAGGTGTTTCGGTCAATCCAATACATATGATCAAAACCAGGTTTGCGGATGATCACCAATGCCTGAGTTTTTGCAGTCAAATGTCATGGCCTAAAAAGGATTCAAGACGAAATGTCTTGAAGGACCTAGTGACTATAACCTTGGAAGAGTTTTAGTAGGATTTTGCACATGCAGTCACTAAGCAGTGGTCACTGAAACGGTTCGGAAGAACACCTGCTTCCTGGATTCTATCAGGAGAAGTGGAGAGCATCCAATCCAGAAAGTTATGGTTATGGCTTTTCATGCTTATGCAAGTCAGGGAGAAAATGAATTGTGTTAGCTGCAAAGTCTTAAACAGTCTTAAATAATATTTTTGGGATTCAGTCAATCAATATTAAAATCTCCAACAGTTGACTTTTTGGGTTTTGAGCTATGGTTAGACAATGTCAGAAAAGGAATGCACCTAGAGCTAGGTGGGTGGTAGATTCCAGCAACAATGATTGGTTTACTGCACAGGATCACAATTGTGCCAGAAGGGAAATCAAAGGTGGCATGAGAGCTATAGTTTTGTAAAGAGGTGAACTTTAACCCCTTAAGGACACATGACATGTGTGACATGTCATGATTCCCTTTTATTCCAGAAGTTTGGTCCTTAAGGGGTTAAGGACTTGCCAACATAAATTACAATCTGACTATTTTTGCTCTGTAATTTCTTTGCAATGCAATGGTAGAGGTAGGGTATTTTTAGCCACGTTTCAGAGAGTAGAATGATTTTAGGCTTGCAGTGCATCAATTTTGGGTAGCAAGCTGCAGATGTTACAGTGCACGAAGTAGAGGTCTTTTTTTTTTAGCAGGGAGGCTAGGAATGAAATCTGTTTCGGGACCAAAGTTAGACTCCACATCGTTTTCAAAGTCAAACAACATAAGTAATAGGAATTTTGACATAATCTTCATTTGGTAGTTGTCAGGATTACTCATTGATCCATCACGTAGAAATGTGTCTTACCGGGCCTTAGAATGGCTGGCCTTAACGTATCAAAGAATAGTCAGGATCTTGCGGAGGTCAGGAACACAGAATCAGACACAACGATAAGGGAAAACCAGAAGTCAGTGATACCAGAATACAGGGAAGTCAAACGAAGCCAAAGTCAATAACCATAAATAAACGCTTAGGAACACACTCTCGGACAACCCCTTAGGGAAACCACGACAGAGCAATGAGAGAAAGTAAGATTGAATTTTAAAAAGCCTTTTACGGTTTTAACTGCCCGAAATCGGCCTTTGACCCCAGATGCACCCGACGTCGTCATCAACATGAGCGGACGTGGGGCTATAATTTGGCGTGGATCCACCATGGCCGGCGTCCATCAACATGTTGCAGGAGGCAGTTATACAGACGTACGGACGCTGGGTGCAAACACCGCAAGGTGAGGAGGAATATGTTACAGTAGTATTGCAATTGTGAAGTTTTATAATTTTGAGGGATGGAGGTAGGATGGCTTGATTTTAACACTCTTCACCAGCACTCAGCCCATAAATTAGAGCAACAGAGCAGGCCAGGATGTATAAGAACTTGGTTTTCTGTTTGTGGTGAGTGGTGCTTAAGGGGGCAGTGGTAGGAACAAGACTGGAGCATGAAAAGGGTTACAAAGAATATGAATATGGTCAAATGTGGAGTCATGTTAGGGGTAAGTACAGAAGAGGTGGAGATGAAAACAAACAAAAACAATGATTAATTAAAAATAGTGCATATATGGTGAGGGATGTCAGGATTACTAGTTGATAAAGCATGCAGAACTGTATCACACCTAGCACTAAAGGTAACGTCTTACCGGACCTTAGAATGGCCGGACGTAACGTACCAGAGAATAGTCAGAATACTTGCCAGGTCACAAACTAGACACAACGATGAGGGAAAGCCAAAAGTCAAAGATACCAGAATACAGGGAAGTGAAACGAAGCCAAAGTCAATAACCAGAAATAAACGCTCAGGAACACACTCTCGGACAACCCCTAAGGGAAACCACGACAGGGCAATGAAGAAAGGCAAGAAGGAGTTTAACTCTTTAAGGACACATGACATGTATGACATGTCATGATTCCCTTTTATTCCAGAAGTTTGGTCCTTATGGGGTTAAATAAGTCTCCTCTAAATCCGATTGGCCGTACCCGGCCTATGACCTCAGAACGTGCGTGCGTGTCCTTTGCGTGACGGCACACGCATGTGTGTAGGCGGCGTGGGGCTACAAATTGGTATGGATCCGCAGTGGCCGGCATCTTTCAGCATGTCGCAGGAGCCAGATACAACGGCACAGAGCCGCTGACCAGCATCTCCACCAATGCCACCTCACCAATATCCTCACAGACACCACACGGTGAGGTCGAACATGTGACAAGGGAGTAGTACTTACACTACACACGGCTAGGTATAGAAAACAAACCTAAGTGCAGCATGCATCCCTTCCGTTGTATGCTCCTTGGTGACTTAAATAAATAGGGATTCCACTCTGCCATGAGATAGAAAATTGGGTTAATTGCCTCCAATAAAGTTTGACACATGAGATAAGAGGGATTGCACAACTAGCAGACTGTCTGATGAATCAAGTTTGTCAGATTAAAGGTAAAATACATGGAATGATGATGCATTGTAAGTGTACCTAGTAAATGGGGTGCAGGGGCGAGACAGACAGTGTCGCAGGGGTAATCTGGAATCAGAGCTAGAGATTACCTAGGAAATGGGGTGCAGGGGTGAGACAGGCAGTATTAGAAAGGTCTATCTAATAAAGTCCATTAAATGGACACGCCACTGCCCATATACAAAATAAATAAACATCACTGTTTATTACCCCCAATGAAAATATACATACATTTAATTATGCATGTTTTTCATCGGGAAGGGGTTTAATTAAAAACAGCTTGCAAAAGGTGCAGTTATCTTGTCTGCAGCCTTTGTACATCCTCCACGTCTATCTCAGCACAGGCTTTCTGTGGCTGTTCATCACACACTTTCTGTGGCTGTCCATCACAGACCTCCCATTGCAGCTCAATGAAAACTCTTTGCAAGGCATGTGCTCTGAGTAATTGCATGTATCTTGAGGTTAGCTCCACTGAGCTAAACAAACCAGGCAAGTACAGGATCAGTTATCTGCTTGAAAGCCAGGGGGGGGGGTGTAACCAAGTTATTTTATAAATGGGACAATCTCTATTGAAATTCGCACGTTTTGTTAAATATAAATAAAGCGTGCACACAATGCATGCAAAACTTTTCAGAAAGCTAAAGTGCTTTAGGAGTATCAATTTAAGTGTTATCTCCATTCTATCCCAAATAACTGACTGTCTTATTACCTATCATAGGTTCAATCACAAGAGGAAAACTTTACCTGTAGATCTTGTATCTGGTAGAATAACCCTGCCGATGCCGCTCCACAAAGGACAGGTAATTCCGTGAGTGATGGAATGGACCTCGATCCGAAATGAGCCAGTCAAACTCTTTAGAGGCATGTTGCTGAAGTTGAATTGATTCCTGGAGTGTGACCTGCTCCCAAATAAATAGGAAGGAAAGTAACTCGAATAGACACCAGTTCATGCTTCTCCCTCTGCCTCTGCCCTCTCATTCTTGCTCCATTTTCTGGAGTCCTATTTAACAGAAAAATACAGTTACAGAGTGGATTTGACTTAAATCAAGTAAATTTAAATCATGATTTGTTAAATGTAAAGACTCAGTCTTGCTCGTTGGTAGACTTTTAATATCTGCAACCAGATAAAGATTTCATATTTACAATAATAACTTTTCAGATTATTTTAACAGCTATATCAGAACTTTATATATATAAATATACACACACACACACACACACACAATTACAAATATGTTTCTTATGACAAATCAATAAGTGCTCACTTTACAACACCTTTAAGTCTCTAATATAAATGGGGGACTTAAAATTTCAACTATCTCGCTAGATTAGTGATCTTCACAGTTACAAGAGTCACATCATATATAAAGGTTAATCACAGATATATGGTCCCCAAGCAACACTAGGGAACTACGGCTACTTATATATTGTTAAAGGGACACTCCAGGCACCCAGACCACTTCTGCCCATTGGAGTGGTCTGGGTGCCAACTCCCACTACGCTTAACCCTGCAACTGTAATTATTGACGTTTTTTTCTAAACTGCAATAATTACATTGCAGGGTTAACTCCACCTCTAGTGGTGGTCTACTAGACAGCCACTAGAGGGCACTTCCTGATTCATAGCAAAGATTTTCTTTGCTAGAGTGTCGCTGGACGTTCTCACGCTGTGTGAGGACATCCAGCGTCGCTCAATTCCCCATCTTTTCCAATCTTTTTCAATGCTTTCCTATGGGAAGACCTAATGCGCGGTCGCAGCTTTGCCGCGCATGTGCATTAGGTTTCCTCAGCCGGCGGGCGGGATCAGTCTCACCCACCGGCTGACGTGATTACTGGCTCTGGCATCAGTACGCGGCGCGCGAGGGAGCTGAAGAGGAAGCACTCAGCCAGGGAGAGTGCTCCCTCGTGCGCCCGCCAGCCGGGTGACAGCAGGGCCAGCCTCGGGGGGCCCTGAGGTGGCTGGCTGGCTCCTGGGCCCCCCAGGAGAAGAGGCTGGCCCAGTGACATACATACCGCAGGACCAGCCAGCCGGGTGACAGCAGGGCCAGCAGCACCACTGGACCCCAGGGACTCAACTCAGCTCTCCCACGGGTAAGGAGGCTGGGGGGATTAAATAAAAAAAAAAAGTGCATGTGTGTGTTAGTGTGTGTGTGAGTGTGTGAGTGTGTGAGCGTGTGTGTGTGTTAGTGTTAGAGTGTGTGTAAGTGTGTGTGTGTGTGTGAGTGTGTATGAGCTTTCCTATGGATGTTCAGCATCTTCTCACTGTGATTTTCACAGTGAGAATCACAGAAAATCCTCTAGCGGCTGTCAATGAGACAGCCACTAGAGGCTGGATTAACCCTCAGTGAAACATAGCAGTTTCTCTGAAACTGCTATGTTTTCAGCTGCAGGGTTAAAACTAGAGAGACCTGGCACCCAGACCAGTTCATTGAGCTGATGTGATCTGGGTGTCTGTAGTGGTCCTTTAAGTGTATGTGTTTATGCATGCACTGGCGTACATGTGTACATGTGTTGCGGCCTCAGCGTGCGTGGGGGGGGCCCACGGATCAGTTTTTGCACCGGGGCCCCATGGGTTGTGTGTACGCCACTGGTTGTGTGTACGCCACTGGTTGTGTGTACGCCACTGGTTGTGTGTACGCCACTATCATTATGATTTAAATGTTCTAAAAACAAGATAAGATAACTTTCTGGCCCATTCCAGATAAAAAATAAATCATCAATATAGCGAAAATAGCAGACCGGGTTTGTCCGCCAGCTATGATCGCCCCATACAGCGTCTGCCTCCCAGTCAGCCATAAATAAGTTAGCATAGCTGGGGGCGTACCTCTTTTATGAAGATAAGAAGAATCTAAAAACCAGAAGAAATTATTAGTTAAATAATCATAATGCCCTCTATAATAAAATTAATTTGGGATTCTGAAATATTATTCTCTTCTCTTAATATTCTGTTGACTGCTTCACATCCCTTTTGATGTGGTATAATAGTATAGAGCGACTGTACATCACAAGTCACAAGAATATAATTTGGATGCCAGATAAAATCATTTAAGAATAGGAGAAGGGACATGGAATCCTTTAGGTAAGATTTAATTTATTTTACAGATGGTTGAAGTAAAATATCAATATACTCTGCCAAATTTGATAAAATAGAGTTTATACCTGAGAGGATTGGGCGACCAGGAGGGCAGGATTAATTTTTGTGTATTTTAGGTAAAAAAAATAATTACTGGAATTTTTGGATATAATTTATTTAAATAGTTGTACTCTTGTTTATTAAGGATATTGAGATTACTTCCTTTTAGTAAGTCATTACTAGGATCTGAAGACAATTTTTCATGTATGTTAGTGTCATTTAATTGTCTCAGAACTTCATCCAAATACATTTGTTTAGAAAGTATCACCAAACCACCTCCCTTATCTGCTGGTTTTATGACAATGTCCTAGTCTGCTTGTAGTTCTTTTAGGGCAATTCTTTCTTGATGGTTAAGATTAAGTTTTCTATTTATTTTTCTTAATATTGTTAAAATCTTTTAAAACAAGCTTTTCAAATACTGCTAGTGGACCGGATTTAAAATTAGAAGGATAAAATGTTGATTGTGCTTTAAGATTTGTGTTAATAATTTTTGGGTTTGTGGTTAAATTAGAGTGTGTGGGTGTAGTTTATTGGGTCTTATGGGAGGGTGTGGTTTCTTTTTCATTAAAAAATCTCTTTAAAGTGGCTTTTCTTACAAATCTGTTAATGTCCAGAAATGCTTGGAATGGTTTGAACGAGTTAGTTGGTGCAAATTTTAATCCCTTACTTAACACAGCTATTTGGGTAGATGTGAGTGTCTTAAGAAAAATTAAAAATACCAAGTTCTTTTTCAGTTTTAGTGTTTTTTAATCTGCTAGCCTTTCTCTTTTGCGGTCTTCTTCCACCTCTCCCTCCTTTAATGTTAGGCTCCTTTTTCTTGCTCTTGGTTGGTGGAAGGATTTGGGGATTTGAGGGTTGGTGTTTGTTCTGATTTCTAAAAAAAATTCTTCTATGTCTCCCTCTGAGTCCATAGATAGAAGTTGGTACCTATTTGGATGAGTATAAGAAATAGGAGATCGTGGTTGATCTGTGCGGTCATACTATTTGTGTGAATATCTTGACCTTTGTGGTCTTGGGGAAAAATCTTTATATGTTTTATAGTTAGTGTGTGTGTCATTTTTGTAAGTATGTGGGGTAATTGTGATCATAACGTTTATTGTGGTGATGATAATTAGGTGAGTTAGTGAATTTTCTGGTGTGGGCATAGTGAGAAGGTCTGAGATATCTACTTGATGGAAGTGGTTTATGTATTTTCTCTGTTTGACCGTAGTCAAAGTTATTGTGAGTGTGAAACTTCTGGGGATAATTTGATATATATTTTGATTCTTTTGTGTGGTGTTTAAGTGAGGGATCGAATCTTTGAGAGTGAGTGAAGTGTTTAGATTGATAGTATGGTGGGGGACTTTTATTGTTGTGATCTGGTAGAGTTGAATTGTATTTCTTATTTTGGTGGTATGTCCTGATTTGATTATTTGCGTAACCATGTTTGTCTCGAACATGTTTTTTTTACCTTTATATGTTTTGTGTCCATTTCAATTTTTTATTTTGGATAAGGATCAATTTTGTTTAAACACTGGCGAGGTTATGAATGGTGCAAGTTGTTCTTTAAGGTCATTAATTTCTTTGTCTAAGATGGATAATTTTTTGCTTTTTTTTTTTTTTAAATTAATGTATCCATCAGGCCAAAAGTACAAGTTTCTAGTTTGCTGAACCACTCATTCATAAATTCATCATCTTCTTGATCTGAAGAAGGAAGTTTAAACAATCTTAAACCTCTGGGGGTAATTCCTTCATCAATATATTTTTTAAAAGTTGTGATTTTAATTTAATTCTGTGTGATAAGGCTTTTTCTAATTTTATAAAAAGCTCCTGTTGACTAAAAATGGGTGGTCTAGGACAGATTGGACTGTGCTCACTTTTGTCAAAAACATAATTTATATTGATAGTGTAGTTGTTTCTATAATCAAAAATAGACATAACTGCTGTGATCGGAAAGCTGCTAAAACCAGAGGGAAATAAATGTTAATAATAAAGAAAAAAGAGGGATGGAACAGTGCTATCCAAACTGATCACAACGGGGAGGGGGGGGGCTGCACACCTGAAAGGAAGGGTAACCCTCAAAACCCTTCAAAGGACTGAAAAACAGGAAACAACAATTACAGGGTGCGCCAAGAACAAAGTAAATAAATAAAATGTATAATAGGAGAAAAAATACCAGGGAAACAGGAAAAATTAAAGTCTCTAATTCACAGGTATATTCTTCAGAAATTCCCTTTTTAAGACTAACGGGGAAAGCACATTTCATGGTTTTATTAACATGCTGCACTGATGGATCAAAGTTACCACCAATGCTAATATTGAAAAGGAAATCAATCCCGAAATAAACTTTGCTAAGAGTGGTTTATGTGAATGCAAAAGAATGGATGGATAGAATGCAAACCTGGCTTGAAAAAGTTTGGTCTAGATGTCCTTTTTAGTGAGAAGGCTTTTAAAATTAGGGGCACCGCTAAAGATAATATTTGGTTTTGCGGGGATGATATCCTTCAAGACGTTATCTTTAAGTAGAATGTGACAATGTTTTTGAATGGTAAAACCTTCTTTGCTTGTTTGCAATTCCTTCAGAGCTCACAAGACAGAGACCATAAAGAATAAAGTTATCAAGATGAAGACTCAGTTAGCTGTTATACTGGGAGTCTTACCAAGTCAATTGCAACATCTTGATGTTAAAATTAATAAACTGTTTCATGCAAGAAGATTCAGAAGGAAGGTTTTCCAGTGACTGACTGGAAGACGGAAAAGACCAAGCACTCCTGAGGTGGGAGAATGGGTGAAAAATTAATGTGAAAAAGTGAGAAGTGATGTAGTAGTAAGTTATATTAAAGGCATTCATAATGTGGCATAAGTCAGCTGCATAGCCGGTGGAGGGGGGTTGACGGGTGTCCGCCCCGGGCGGTTCTTATTTGGGGACGGTAAGCTCCAGCCAGAAAATGTTTTCCTCTCTTCTGTGTGAGACCTGGCATCAATCCTGCTCTGCTTGCCAGGTCTCTTCCATGCAGTGAAGTGAGTGAGGGGAAGAGGCAGGGCCAGAGAAATGGGAAGTGAAAACACTTTCTGTGCTGTCCTGTTGAGTGCTGGCAGAGTGAAGATGAAAAGCAGCCTGGCAGATACACCAGGTTTGCTCTCTCCCTACACAGCGCCCCTCTTTGCACCCTGACAGTCCCACTCCCGCCTCTGCACCTTTACAGATCCCCTACTACCGTGCACAAATCCCCTCTGTCCCTTCATAGATTCTCTTCCTCCATGCACAGCCCCCTCCCTTCACAGATCTGCTCTCTCCCTCCACAGTCCCCCTCCCTCCCGGCATCCTCATAGACCACCTCCATCCCTTTACAGACCCTCTCCCTGCAATGTTAATACAATGTTAAACAAAAATCTGAACATCAGTCAAGCCATAAGACTTGCTTTTCCCACAGAAATCTGGCTTTGCATCTTTTCCTGAGTTGTGTTTCAAAGCTGTTGTATACAGCAAACAGACTCAAAGTAATCCATGTTTAAAAACAGAATATTCAAGGTATAATCTTTCAATGTAGGGTAATAACTGCTTGATCCAAGGAGAAATCTGACTGCCATTCTGGGGTCAAGAAGGATTTTTTTTCCTAGCTTGTTGCAAAATTGGAAGTGCTTCAAACTGGGTTTTTTTGCCTTCTTTTGGATCAACAGCAAAAAACAAATGTGAGGAAGGCTGAACTTGATGGACGCAAGTCTCTTTTCAGCTATGTAACTATGTAACTATGTAAAATGAAATGAGGCAAAAACGTGATTCTTTGTTAAACAAATTTGCATATGCCCACCCAGTACCCTTTGTAGTAGTAACATCACTGCAGATTTGTGATATATGTGGGAAAAGCAAGTCTTATGGCTTGGCTGGTGTGCAGATTTTTGTTTAACATTGTATTAACTATCCACAGACTTCAGGTGGAAGGGGTTTTCAATCACAATGTTTCCCTGCCATAACCTATTGGGTTTTTGAGAGATATGGATATATATATATATATATATATATATATATATATATATATATATATATATATATATACCGTATATACTCGAGTATAAGCCAACCCGAATATAAGCCGAGGCCCCTAATTTTACCCCCCAACAATGGGAAAACTTATTGACTCGAGTATAAGACTAGGGTGGGAAATGCAGCAGCTACTGGTAAATTTCTAAATAAAATTAGATCCTAAAAAAAATATATTAATTGAATATTTATTTACAGTGTGTGTATAATGAATGCAGTGTGTGTATGAATGCAGTGTGTGTATGAGTGCAGCGTGTGTATATGAATGCAGTGTGTGTATGAGTGCAGTCAGTGTGTGTATGAATGCAGTGTGTGTGTATGAGTGCAGTGTGTGTGTATGTGTATGTGTGCAGTGTGTGTGTGTGTGTGTGTGTGTGTGTGTATGAGTGCAGTGTGTGTGTATGAGTGCAGTGTGTGTGTGTATGAATGCAGTGTGTGTGTATGAATGCAGTGTGTGTGTATGAGTGCAGTGTGTTTGTGTATGAATGCAGTGTGTGTGTGTGTATGAATGCAGTGTGTGTGTATGAATGCAGTGCGTGTGTATGAATGCAGTGCATGTGTATGAATGCAGTGTGTGTGTATGAATGCAGTGTGTGTGTGTATGAATGCAGTGTGTGTGTGTATGAATGCAGTGCGTGTGTATGAATGCAGTGTGTGTGTATGAATGCAGTGTGTGTGTGTGTATGAATGCAGTGTGTGTGTGTATGAATGCAGTGTGTGTGTATGAATGCAGTGTGTGTGAGTGCAGTGTGTGTATGAGTGCAGTGTGTGTATGAGTGCAGTGTGTGTGTATGTGTGCAGTGTGTGTGTGTATGTGTATGAGTGCAGTGTGTGTGTGTATGTATGCAGTGTGTGTGTGTGTGTGTGTGTGTGTTGCAGTGGTAGGGGTGGGCAATTTTATTATTTTATTTATTATTTTTTTTTTATTATTTTAATATTTTTTTTTCATTATTATTTATTCTTCTTATTTTTTATTTAATTATTATTATTTCATTTATTTTTTCGCCCCCCCCCCCTCCCTGCTTGCTAGCTGGCCAGGGAGGGGGGCTCTTACTCCCTGGTGGTCCAGTGTCATTGGTAGTTCAGTGGGGGGAGAGGGGGGCTGCAGAGAGCGTTACTTACCTTTCCTGCAGCTCCTGTCAGCTCTCTCCTCCTCCGCGCCGTCCGGTCAACTCTTCTGTCAGCTCCCACTGTAAGTCTCGCGAGAGCCGCGGCTCTCGTGAGACTTACACTGGGAGCTGACCGAGGTGCTGAACGGATGGCGCGGAGGAGGAGGGAGCTGACAGGAGCTGCAGGAAAGGTAAGTAACGCTCTCTGCAGCCCCCACAGCCCCAGTCTGTATTATGGCAATGCAAATTGCCATAATACAGACTATTGACTCGAGTATAAGCCGAGTTGGGGTTTTTCAGCACAAAAAATGTGCTGAAAAACTCGGCTTATGCTCGAGTATATACGGTATATATATATATATATATATATATATATATATATATATATATATATATATATACACAAAGCAAAATGATTTTCTTTGCACCAAAACATTGATCTGTTGATTTGTTCTATGGAATAAAGGAAACTTTATACGGAAGACCGTGAGTGCAGCCTATATGTTCATTTGTTTTGTATATATATATATATATATATATATATATATATATATATATATATATATATATATATATAGATAGATAGATAGATAGATAGATAGATATAAAGGAAGTAACCTTGGCACTCACCCAATTCAAATGACAAAACATTTTTTTTGCCTGGGTGCAAAACTCAGCGTTTGTATATAAAGTAAAAATAGATGATAGGTGCACTCACAGGTCTTGTTCCAAAGCTTCTTTTATTAACTTGTGCCAATTACATGTGCAAAATTAAGTAATCTCTGATCGACGTTTCGACCCCTATAGGGTTTTTTTTTTCAAGATCAATAATACAGTGTAAGTGATGAGTATATATAAGAAAATAACGGTGATAACTTACCAAATCAGTGTGTGAGATCTGCTAGCCGTCCGAAACCCAGAAGTGCACTGGCAGGACCACGTGACAAATGTGATGACGTGTGAATTGAGCTGCGTTGCTAAGCAATGTGTATACAATCAACGTGCGTTCTTCCCAGTGTTGTGTGCTATACGAAAATACTGAAATAGAGCGTGTTATAGATTAAACACCATGTGAAATAGTGTGTTGTGTGGTAAAATAGAGTGAAAGTACTGTATATGGAGCATAGTATTCATAGTACAAAGATGATGTTATACACAACCATATCAGAGTTCACAATATTTAGATGTGGTGAAAACGAAAGTGAACATAAGTGAGTGGGTGAACATATATGCAAGTGAGAACAAACACAGAGTGAAAAAAAGTTACATCTAAATATGAACTCCTGCAAAAACAGTGTGTTTAGTAGTATATTTTTTTCAAGACCGTCCAGTATGGAGGTTTTTTTTCTCCAGAGCAGGTGCCCTGGCAGATACAGCAGAAACATTGAGCATATCAGACGATCAAGCACAAGCGGTACTCTGGCCCCGCACGACAAATGAGTTATCCCACACTAATACTGCCAAAGACCTATGCAACGACTTGATGAAACTTAGAAGACATGAGGTGGATTTGGACATCCATGGCATTTTTTATCTCTGACTATTATAGAGCCAAAAGGATGCACAGGGTGTTCAGAGTAGGAATGCACCAACTATAGGAAGACAGAACCCAGAGTTCTGCAAGAAGTGGATGAACATAGGAAACAAATGTTCCTTAGACTGGACGGTAATAGTGGTTGAGGAAGTTGGTAAGGAATTGTTTATAGTGAAACACTCCATTCAAGAGTTTGAAATTACTAACACATTATCTCTACAATCAGCTGCAGCAACGACCCAAATGTTAAAGCTACAGGATGATATTAATAAATATAAGAACGAATTAATTTGCTTCAAAAAGCAAAAACTAGCCAAAGTCAACCACGACTACCAGTATCACCAGGTGTATAGATGGCTCAGTGGTACACAGCCTTCGAATCGAGAACCTCCGCTCAGTGGTGCACAGCCTTCGAATCGAGAATCATCTTTCCAAACTGTCGACATTTGTTCTGGCGAATAGGCTTCAGATGCTGAAACCAGAGAGGACAAATCACGCACCGGATCGGCACCTTTTTTAGAGGTGGACACATATCCATAAGAATCTCCAGGTACGTCTCAAATGGACACCAGAGGCGCAAGAAGAATGCAAGCCCCCGCAGAGGGTAAAAGGGAAGGAAGAAATACAAACTACAAGGGCAAACCACCACTATGGAAGAGGTAACTAATGTTTTTAACCTCTCCCACAAAGTACTAACAAAGATCATTACTCTGTATTGTCCAAAGGACTAACTTTTGTACCAGTGACCAAGCCTGACCCTTTCAAGATGGACAATGAGTTGTACAAGTTACAACATATCCTCAACAACAATGAATATCGAAAAGAGGACAAAGTGACTACACAAAAAAAAAAAAACATTCACATTGAAGCATAAAACCGAGATTAAAACATCCAATAACTCCATTAAAAGGGGGTGGCATTGTCATCGTGGCGTATCAACAATACAAATCGGAAATTATGCGACAATTATCGGACACTACCACATACCAGCGACTGACATACGATCCGGTCAGCAAGTTCCAAAAGATTATAATGAATCACATTACGTTTGGTGTAATGGGGTATCTTGACACCAAAATTTCCAAATTCCTATTTGTGGAATATCCAAAACACCCGGTATTATCTACCATCCCTAAGATTCATAAGGATATCAATAACCCTCCGGGGAGGCCAATCTCTCCAGAGAGAGTCTATTGGAACCCATCGCGAGTTATGTGGTCTTTCATATCAAAGAAACTGTAATGGAATTGCCTACATGTATTCGCGACACCAAAGACATACTGAATAAAATTAATTCCATATCCTTGAAAGACAAGAACATAATATTGGCCACTTTGGACGTACAAAGTTTATATACCATCATACCCCATACGGAGGGTATAGAAGCCCTCAGGGATATACTCCAGTCCTCTGACAAATATCATGGACCTCCAATTGAATACCTTTTGGAGTTTCTCCGCATTGCACTCACATGCAACTATTTTAAGCTTGAGGAATTATTTTATTTACAATTATCTGGGAGGGCGATGGGGGCGGCCATGGCACCCTCATACGCGAATGCCTACATGTTTCAGTTCGAGAACCAACACATCTTAAATCAAACATCCAAAAACATTGTTGCATATTATTGATTTGTCGACGACGTGTTTATAATATGGCATGGTTCATCCAGTGAATTGGAAGAAATGGGAGACAATATTAATAAACTTCCACTACCGGCCAAACTCACATTGACGTACAGCGATAAGGAGATACCATTCCTAGATGCAACTTTCTACAGAGACGGCAACCAACTGGGATACACTTTTCATCAAAAGAAAATGGATAGAAATACCTTACTTTCAGCTACTAGCCATCCCCAACGACTAAAAGACTTGTTGCCTATATCCCAATATACGTTATACGTGTGTTACGTTATAACAGTGATTCTAAAAATAGAGACATCCAATTAAATGAGATGACCAACAGATTTCAGGAAAGGGGATACAACGTGGAGATTCTTGAAGAAGCTAAAACCCAGGCGATTGAGAAATGGACACAAGAGAACAATGGAGTACAGCACAATTCAGGCACAGACACATCTAACATATATGTTCCATTAACATATCATACCGGATCCACACAAATCCGCAAATCTATTGACAAGCATTGGGACATATTATGCTCAGACAAAAATGTATACCCTATAGTCCACAAAAGACCAATTATCAGTTAAAAAGGAACAGAAATTTTAGAGACATTTTGGTTTGAAGCGATCCCACACAGAGTTACAAGAAAGGTATACAGTACAAGAGAAATGGATGTTATAAATGCAGCAGATGCGTCACCTGCAGCCACATGAATCCTGGGAACACCTTTGCACACCCCCATAGTGGGAAAAGAATGCCCATTTCTCATTATATTACATGTACGACAGACCATGTAATATATCTTATAACTTGCGTATGTAGGAAAAACAGATCTAACCCTATGGGATCGCATTCGAGGTCACAGGTCTGGTATTATGACGGCCTTTAGGGACCAGGAAACTGACAAGCCAGTGGCCAAACACTATCTGGCAGCTTCGCATAGACTTCCCACACTATGGTTTATAGCGATAGATCGTGTCCCTCCTTTAACCCTTGGGGGTGACAGATCTAGACTATTGCTTCAAAGGGAAGCATATTGGATTTTCAAATTGGACACGGTAGCACCCAAGGGTCCGATTGACTATAATTCTAGGTTTCTTTAGTATGTCTTTTGTTGCTCTCTTGGATATATCCGTTTAACTGTAAGCACCAACACTAAATATTGTAGCTCCTGTTACCTTTGTACTAGTTAGCACATGTCATATCCAAATAATGGTCATTTGACATCGGATATATGTTGGTTTAATATAATTATTGTCTCTACGTATATACAGTAAGCATATTTTGGGTTTGCATAGATCATTCTGATTTATTTATTATTGGGTTGTATAAAACACTTTAGTTCATTTATCTATAACTTAGCAATCCCATACAACCTGAGGCTAGATGCCTTAAATAACGACATATTACTTTGGTCTTAGACCACTTTAGTTCATTTTGATTTAGACCTGCATTTATTATTCAGCTATTAGGTCTAGCCAGGCGCCAGATTCTTCAACAACAGATTCTGACATATATTTTGTTCACCTTTCGGTCATATTGCTGTTTAATATATATTTTCATGGTTTGTTCATACAAGATATAGTTTACTTAGTTCCCTTGTGGTACATGCATTGAATTAGGTTGTTTGTATCCTATATTGCATGAGCACAGTGGTGACTCTTTATTATTATTATTATTATATGTATGTGGCTCTATAGATAGGTCACAGCACACCATTTTGCAGGAGTTCATATTTAGATGTAACTTTTTTCACTCTGTGTTTGTTCTCACTTGCATTTATGTTCACCCACTCACTTATGTTCACTCTCGTTTTCACCACATCTAAATATTGTAAACTCCGATATGGTTGCGTATAACATCATCTTTGTACTAAGAATACTATCCTCCATATACAGTACTTTCACTCTGTTTTACCACACAACACACTATTTCACATGGTGTTTAATCTAGCACTATTTCAGTATTTTCGGATAGCACACAACCCTTGGAAGAACGCACGTTGATTGTATACACGTTGCTTAGCAATGACGCTCAACTCACACGTCATCACGTTTGTCACCTGGTCCCGCCGGTGCACTTCCGGGTTTCGGATGGCTAGCAGATCTCTCACGCACTGATTTGGTAAGTTATCATCGTTATTTTCTTATATATACTCATCACTTACACTGTATTATTGATCTTGAAAAAGACCCTACATGGGTCGAAACGTCGATCAGAGATTACTTAATTTTGCACATGTAATTGGCACAAGTTAATCAGGAGATCCATTTCCCCCCCAGTAACTTGACGTGATACAGTTTTAGAGGTACAACACTGTGGCGAAACCGACCTCGCCACGTGTCCTTGGAGGGGGCTGCTTGCCCGCCTCCTGCCTGCTGACTATGGCCCCTGGGAGATTTGGCCCTTTAAATACAGTATTTGGGCATATTGTAACTATTAAACCCCTGAACCTATTCAAGTGAATTTTGGATATGTTTGTCCCCAAGTTATACTGGTTAAAATAATATAAGTTTTATGTATGTACGATGTTAACTCAGAAAGTTATAAAAATGTATAAAAAGTGTAACTTTTCAGCTTGGAGATAATTGAGTAGATACAGTAATTGACTCAATTATCTTCTAAGCAGAGGGGAGGAATATGCTGGGTGTGTTTCTATTGTCCCATTGTGTCTGATTGGCTGCTGTACTTGCATTGTATGTGTTGTAATGTGTTTATTGGTTGTTCTGCAAAACCCTGTGGGCAGTACTAGGTTTTGTGGATTGTGAATAAAAGAGTCTGTATGTGCCAGTACAGGGAGTTCCTGTTTAACCCTCAAAGTGAAGTGTCGTCTCATTATTGAGGGAGGATTTATTGCATGCTGTTCCAGTTTGACTGCTAGGAGTGCAAACCTATTCGTATGGTTCCTATTCAACTGTTTACAGCATTCAGAGGCTTGAGAGGATTCATATGCTTCTCTGATACGGTGATTGTGGTGTCTGCTGCAGTGCTTGGAGTCCTCAGGAAGCGCTAGGAGCATCCTTCAACGGAGGTACCCAGTCTGGGTGCCAGGCGATCCGTTACATTGGTGGCAAGCGGTGGGATGGTGTCCTAGTGCGAGGTAAAGCAGCTCAGAGACACAGTTCGTTTGGAGTTACAATTTGAGGGCAACGCTAGTATTCGTACAGCGCCCCTGGTTCGTACAGCAAACATGACCTATCGCTTTGATGGCGACGCGTACAGGGATGAGGTCATGAGACGGTTAACCAGATATGGCCAGAATCCTTCAACAGAGGCGCTTATGGCAACCGTGCGCAAGTTGGATGCGGAGAATCGAGCAGCATGGGAATGCGAGTGCCGATTGCGGAGATTGGGGCTGTGGCCAATTGGTCTCTCTACCCAGCGGCAGTGTGTGTTACAGGGAGCTGAAGGTGCCGTCCTTGCTCCCCAGCGGCAGTGTATGTTACAGGGAGTTGAAAGGGTCGTCCTTCCTCCCCAGCGGCGGTGTGTACCCCAGGGAGCTGAAGGTGCCGTCCTTCCTCCCCAGCGGCAGTGTATACCCCAGGGAGCTGAAGGGGTCGTCCTTCCTCCCCAGCGGCAGTGTGTGTTACAGGGAGCTGAAGGTGCCGTCCTTGCTCCCCAGCGGCAGTGTGTGTTACAGGGAGTTGAAGGGGTCGTCCTTCCTCCCCAGCAGCGGTGTGTACCCCAGGGAGCTGAAGGTGCCATCCTTCCTCCCCAGCGGCAGTGTGTACCCCAGGGAGATGAAGGGGTCGTCCTTCCTCCCCAGCGGCAGTGTGTATCCCAGGGAGCTGAAGGTGTCGTCCTTCCTCCCCAGCGGCAGTGTGTACCCCAGGGAGCGGAAGGTGCCGTCCTTCCTCCCCAGTGGCAGTGTGTGTTACAGGGAGCTGAAGGTGCCGTCCTTGCTCCCTAGCGGCAGTATGTGTTACAGGGAGCTGAAGGTGCCGTCCTTCTGCCCAAGCGGCAGTGTGTGTTACAGGGAGCTGAAGGTGCCATCCTTCCTCCCCAGCGGCAGTGTATGTTACAGGGAGCTGAAGGTGCCATCCGTGCTCCCCAGCGGCAGGACAATATATGGAAAGGGGAGACAGTTGGTCCCCCTCTTCACCAGCAGACAAGTATGGAAGGTTTTGGAGGTAATTGGCTGGCCGAAGTAAGGCAGCGAGTGGCCCAGTATGGGGATGATGTACCCATGGAGACACGCCGGGTGATCTGGAACCAGGTCATGGCCGAGCGAAACACAAGGCTTGGCCGAGAATTCCAGCGGGCGAAAGAGGGAAAGCGTCAGGGAGAGGAGCTTGTTACCCCCTCTCCCCAGCGGCAGTCTACAGTTCAGGGAGAGGAACTTGTTACCCCCTCTCCCCAGCGGCAGTCTACAGTTCAGAAGCATAACCCACCAAGGGGAGACACTAAGCTCCTCACCCGCGCAGATGGGACCGTGGTCTCTGCGCCCAAGCTACAGGGAGTACGGAGGGTCAGCCCTGCTCCCCAGCGGCAGAATATTTTACCGGGAGGGGAGAGTCTCGTTCCCCCTCCCCAGCGGCAGCCTAGCCCACCAAGGGGAGACACTAAGCCCCTCACCTGCGCAGATGGGACCGTGGTCTCTGCGCCCAAGCTACAGGGAGTACGGAGGGTCAGCCCTGCTCCCCAGCGGCAGAATATTTTACCGGGAGGGGAGAGTCGCGTTCCCCCTTCCTAGCGGCAGCGTAGCCCACCAAGGGGAGACAGTAAGCCCCACACCAGCACAGATGGGACCGTGGTCTCTGCGCCCAAGCTACAGGGAGTACAGATGGTCAGCCCTGCTCCCCAGCGGCTGGAAGTGTGTAAGGGAGAGGAGCTTGTTACCCCCTCTCCCCAGCGGCAGCCTAACCCACCAAGGGGAGATGTTAGGCCCCACAACTGTGCAGATGGGACCGTGGTCTCTGCACTTGCAGCGCAAGGGGTGGGGGCGGTCGGTCCTGTCCCCCAGCCACAGAGCGGTGTATCCAGAGGGGAGACAATCAGTCTCCCCCTTCCACAACCAGGCTCAAACCAGGCTACTTCCGTGGTAGCGCTGGCACCAGGGCAGAGTACAGCTGGCCTCTGCCCACTCAGCAACCCACCAAGGCAGCCTACCAGTTTCCCGCACAGCCGTGGTGAGGCACCTGGACCGGGACAAGTTTATCTCTTACTCAGGTGTGGTAACCATTTATTGCGGGTGGGCTGTACTACTGTTTGTGCTTCGTGGGTGGGTTGCTAGACTAACCAGGGCACTGACCGACAGAAGGTCAGATACCCTGTTAGTCTGGGGGGTAAAGGGGAGAAGTGTGGCGAAACCGACCTCGCCACGTGTCCTTGGAGGGGGCTGCTTGCCCGCCTCCTGCCTGCTGACTATGGCCCCTGGGAGATTTGGCCCTTTAAATACAGTATTTGGGCATATTGTATTTTATTGTGCGGCTACAGGCACTTTAAGCACAGTGAATGGACTTACTGAAACTTTTTGGACACTTCCTCTTCCCCTCCCCCGGATCCATTGTTCTCCAGCAGGGTGTTGTCCCAGGGACACTGCCAGACCAGTGGGAACTGGTCTGAGCAGGAAAAGCCATGCTTGCAAGTGAAAACAAAGGACTTCGACCTAACTGTTAAACCCCTGAACCTATTCAAGTGAATTTTGGATATGTTTGTCCCCAAGTTATACTGGTTAAAATAATATAAGTTTTATGTATGTACGATGTTAACTCAGAATGTTATAAAAATGTATAAAAAGTGTAGCTTTTCAGCTTGGAGATAATTGAGTAGATACAGTAATTGACTCAATTATCTTCTAAGCAGAGGGGAGGAATATGCTGGGTGTGTTTCTATTGTCCCATTGTGTCTGATTGGCTGCTGTACTTGCATTGTATGTGTTGTAATGTGTTTATTGGTTGTTCTGCAAAACCCTGTGGGCAGTACTAGGTTTTGTGGATTGTGAATAAAAGAGGCTGTATGTGCCAGTACAGGGAGTTCCTGTTTAACCCTCAAAGTGAAGTGTTGTCTCATTATTGGGGGAGGATTTATTGCATGCTGTTCCAGTTTGACTGCTAGGAGTGCAAACCTATTCGTATGGTTCCTATTCAACTGTCTACAGCATTCAGAGGCTTGAGAGGATTCATATGCTTCTCTGATACGGTGATTGTGGTGTCTGCCAGAGTGCTTGGAGTCCTCAGGAAGCGCTAGGAGCATCCTTCAACGGAGGTACCCTGTCGGGATGCCAGGCGATCCGTTACAAACACAATTTTATTGAGCCACACACACAGCTTTTATGCATTGCCCCATGCAAGGGGTCTTCAACTCACACAAACAGGGGTCGTATCCCGTGATCCTCTATACCAGAGAGCCCAAGCGCGGGAACGGGGGGTCGCCGTCCCTGTCTCCCAAAAATGCTCATGAGCCTCTGTGCTTGGAAGCAAAGGAGCGGGAAGAGTGATGGCCCCTTTGTCTTCCAGGCACAGAAAAGCCCGCCAACTTAGTCAGTGCCCCAAAAGTGTCCCCACCAACCTCAGGTGACCTCACAATGGCACATTATTCAATCAATCTCTGTTCACTGACTAAGTTGGCGGGCTTTTCTGTGCTGAAACATGCAAGGGAAGCGTCTCCTTTTGGGGTTTGAATGCACCCCCAGTTGGCATTCGTCTATACAAAATGGCGGCCACCTAGGGGAGCACTCATTAATTACTTCCCTTGCGGTTTCACGCTTATGTTGCGAGTGTGAATGTTTTAATTAATTGGTGTGCGTGTTCTAATGGGGCTGGTCCTTGTTCAGGAGATGAACGAGTCGGGAAACAATCCACGAATTTCTCCTCCTGGCTGGCATTTGTCTATACACCCAGGGGAGCACTCATTAATTGCTTTTCTTGCGGTTTTGCAACTATGTTAGAGGTGAGAACATTCTACTAGAACAATCTTACTAGCATTCTAAATGGGATATCGTGGTGGTCCCTGTTTGGGAGCGCTCATGTGGAAGGAACTCCATCGACTCCCAAACGGGGACCATCCCGATATCCCATTGAGAATGCTAGTTAGATCGTTCAAGTAGAAGTAGGGGAGTGGGGTACAATATACGAAAGGCAGGAAAAAAAAAACACAATACAGGTGGAAGGCAATACATAAAGTAAAGAAAGTAAAAAAAAAAAAAAGGCTTCAAGCCAACTTTATATCTGGCAGAATGCTGCTGAAAGCTTGCTGAAAAAAAAAAAAAAACAGGTGTTCCAGTGATTGATGAGTTGATATAGGATGCAACAAATATTTGGTCTGTTCTGTGATTTTTAGTGCCTGCAAAAGTGCCCACTAAAGTAAAGCTTAAGTGCCTAGGATTTCTGCCGCCCTAGGCAAAGATCCATTTTGCCGCCCCCATCATGTCACTCACACACTGACAGACACAAACACACACACTCATTGAAAGACACACACTCACTGACACACACACTTACTGACAGACATCCACTCACCAACAGACACACAGACACATTCACTAACAAACGCACCCACTCACTAACAGACATACACACACACTCACTGACAGAGAGACACTCACTGACAGACACACTCACTAACACACACTTGCTGAGAGACAAACACACTTGCTGAGAGACAAACACACACTGACAGACACACACACTGACAGACACACACACTGACAGACACACACACTCACACATGCTGGGACTGGAATGGCATCATATTTCGGCTCCAGGCATTACGGAGGGTGCGCAAGGGAGCAGTGAGAGGCTGCAAGGACAGCCTCCCTTGCTGCCTGCCAGCTCCATCCACTCTCGTCCTCTCCTCACCCCGCTCACCGGCATTTAGTGGCAGAGCAGGCACCTGTCATCAAGGTAAGTGGGTGCCTGCTCTGCATCGGGGGCCTTGAGCATCGGCCTGGCGCTGGGGGGCGGCTCAATATCCACTCTCCCAGTGCTGCGGCCCCAGAGGGGGGAGCCCACCAGGAAACATCCCGTGGGCACCCCCAGCAGGCCGGTGCCCTAGGAGAATGCCTAGTTTGCCTAATGGTGGCGCTGGCCCTGCCTGTATATAGCGAACTGAAATATATATGAAATATAACTGAAAGATAGAAGTTGCTCTCTCTATTTCTGTTCCTTTTTCTGTGTTTGAGCTGGACTATAAAAACAAAATTATAAAAAAAAAAAAAAAAAAACATAGTTATAAGAAAAAAATAAAAAAGACTAACCTCAGCTTCGTACCAGCTAATTCTATCCTTTCCAGACTGATCTATCCAGTTATAGACTTGCTTAACTTGCCTCTTGCCCTATTAAGGGATGGCACCGCCAAAATCTCAAGATTTTTTCAAGCAAGGCAAAAAACAAGAGAAAAAGGAAAAAAACAGACCAGATCTAGATGGTGGCAGCTTATGCTTACCTACACATCTGGACAATCTGATTCAAGCAAGTGCCGCAGGAGACGAAACAAAGACTGCCAAGACAGACACTGGAAACCTCCATATGTGGCCGAAACCGGATGAGCCGCCATGTTGGGGAGGCGGATTACATCCGGTCCGGACCATAGATGGAAGTTTTTTTTTTCACGTGTTCATTATTACACCTGTTTCTTATATATAGTTAGTTTTAGGGTATATAAAGTCTATTATGTCAGTTGCTAGGTAGACTGCACCTGAAAAAGACCTCTCTTAAGGTCGAAATGCATTGTGCTATTGTATTTTAGGTTTTAACTACTACTTGGAATAAATACATTTTTATATTGTTTATTTGGTTCCTGGTTCCAGCTTTTACACTGAAACTCCAAGGTTCCAGCGATAAACCACTACAACTATCCCTATTGTGGATGACATGCCTTTACAATTCATGCCATTCTCTAAGGGCTCTGTAAAGTGTGACTGTTCCATTTTTATTGCAACACGGTTATATTTATGTATACATAGTGTAATGCTTCCTCTGCTTTTTATTTATAGGACTTAGGGTTATATCAAGAGAAAGACCCACTACATTTCATTTTTATTTTAAAGGTAAAGAATAATTCTCACTGTGTGCGCTTTGACACTTTTCTCTGTGGTACTTTCACCTACACATATGTCCAATGCAGGCTTTGATTCTCATTCCACGCAACTAGTTGTGGAGAACGTCTCTATTTCAGAGAAAAGGCTAACGGCTAAACTGCAAGAGCTATGATTTTTCTATGCAGGCTGATTTCAAGTCCGCAGTAGCAGATATTCATAAAGATGTACAAGATATTGGTATTAGAACTAGGGATGCACCAACATGAAAATTCTGGTCTGAAACCGAAAATTTAGGATGCCCTTAGCAGAAAACTATTTTTTTTTCTGCTAACTATTTTAAAATAGCTTTTTCTATAATTGTATTAATATTGGACTTTTTTTAAATGAGTTTAATAAATCTAAGATGAAAAACTTCAAGCCAATAAAAAAAATAAAAATAATTAGGGATCTTTTCATATTACATATTATACTGCTAAGGTTGCCAGTCATAAATTATTATATACACCACATTAAAAAATGAAAAAATGTTGTCACTATACCCACACTGCCAATATAATACACACTGACCATAATGATATAATGTCACTATACACACACTGCCCATATAATGATATAATGTCACTATACTGTACTTACCAACGTTTCCTAGGATGCAGGTAGGCAGAGAGATTGCTCTAGGACAAAAGCTGCCTGGTCTGCCTGCCAAAAGGGCTAGTCTGCTCTTAAAGAGTGTGGCCAGGCTGACTGACAGCCTGCCTACTCCAACGAACCAGGCATATAACACAGCTAAAGAGCTCCATGCATGCTCCTATTGCCCAGTCCTCTACTCCATTTTGAAATCTGCCTACAGATGTTATAATGTGGGACACTATAGTCACCAGAACAACTACAGCTTATTGAATTTGTTCTGGTGAGTAGAATCATTACCTCAGGATTTTTGCTGTAAACACTGTCTTTTCAGAGAAAATGCAGTGTTTACATTACAGCCTAGTGATAACTTTACTGGCCACTCCTTAGATGTCTGTTAGGGATCCTTCCTGGGTCATGGCTGCCTAAAATGCATCCAAACATTCAGTATCTCCTCCCTCTGCATGCAGACACTGAACTTTCCTCAGAGATCCATTGATTCAATTCATCTCTATGACGAGATGCTGACTGGCCAGGGCTGTGTTTTAATTGTGCTGTTTCTGCCCCTGATCTGCATCCTTGTCAGTCTCCGTCAATCCTATGGGGAAGCATTGTGATTTGATCAGGCCACCACTTCTGATAATATCAGAGGAAGTTCACAGGCAGAGGCAGCAGCTTTAGACTTGAATACAAGTAAGATTTTACTATCTTTATGGAGGCAAAGGGGGCCAAGGGGGCTAGATAGTGGTTTTAACCCTATAGGGTAAGGAATACATGTTTGTGTTCCTGACCCTATAGTGCTCCTTTAATAAAACTTAAAGCGTAAAATTACAGATAAAATAAATAATCTGATGACTAAATTAAAAAAAAAAATTAGAGGATCAACATAAATTACAACCAAATACTATTTACAGGGACCTACTCCAAAAGCTTAGATTAGAAGTTGAAACTCAACAACTCCAACAAGTGGAAATTTTTATGAAACTAATTACAATCTGAACTCAGACCCAGCACAAACCATAAAACGCCAGGATTGGGCGGTTTTCCACCTACTATTACTCTAAATTTTCTGATTTTATTTTTTTCAATTCTTTATTTTTGCTGTGCATGTGTTTACATACAGACTTGCCATACAACGACAGTATTATTAAGCAATTCAACTTTGACATCGTATATGAAGTAACTGCACAGTTTTTAGAAGTACAATCAAGGTAATCAAGAAACTGAATGTTGACATTCAGTATGGAGTCACTTAATACCAGTCTGGCTACTCTAAATGACATTACTACTGTAGCGGAGTGCAATATTAGAATCCACGATCTCCGCTGGTATTACAGGTAAATCCACAGTCAGCGCTGAAAAGTAAGACAATATCCCCAATCCTCCCAATAACCGGACGAAACACAGTCTGGGAGTCAACTAGCCGCTTTATTCAGCACTTCCAATATTTATGCAAGTCCCCATGCAAGGGGTTTCCTTACTGACAAAGCAGGGGTGATACAGTAAGGGACTACAAGGGGGACTTAACATCTGGTACATTTTTCCCATCAGGCACCGCTGCACGAGAGGGATACTCCCACTGAAATATACTGTTAAGTGGATTATCCCCTCATGCAGCAGAACCGGCATTTCACATTAAAATCTATAACTTTGACAATATCCGTCTTATTTGCACAAACAGGCGTTCGGGAGATAGCTGGGGTCTGCGGGTACATTTTGTGGGAATACCGCTCAGATCCCAGCTAAACTAACCGAACGCCGCACAAAATACATTCATCTATTGAATTTGTTTAAAAGGTACCGAGCACCAATGGGTCTCCCAATAAGAGAAGACCGGAGCTCCCGAACAGCCTGGAAGTACAGCGGTGTTCGTGCCGTCGAGTAGCCGTTTTTAGTTCCATGCGCTCGATGACCAAACACCGCTAGGGGAGAGAAAGGATCCAAGATGGCCAACCGCCGCGTGGTCGGTAGCCGAACGACGGCCACCTAAGAATCCACTTAATTACCGATTGCAACAATGTTGCAATCGGGTAATTGGTGTCACACTCCTCTAAGTGTGTGGGCTTGGGTTCGGTACCTAATTCGTTTCACGAACAGCCGGTAAAGTTGCTGTTCGTGAAACGACCATGTAAATGCTAGCGGCTTTCGGCTGCCAGCATACGAACACCATAGGGAAACATGCAACCATACATTTACAGGCGGAATACAAAGGACATTCAAGTACAACATATTAGCAGTGTGTAGGACAACCTTTAGGGAACTAGTTCCATAGTCTGAAGTGGCTAGGTTTGCCACAACTACAGTATTATAAAACATGCTTATATTGTCCACGAGTATTACTGCTAGAATAACAACAACATGAGGATAATGCCACAGGTGTCCCCCACCGAAAAAAAACAAGACGTGTAAACAGAACCACTTAAGATTGAACACCTACTATCTTAAGTTAGGAGGGCAGGATTGCAGAGATATAGTTGACAATGCCCTTTATGGGTCTAACAGAGACAAAGGACGGAGCGTGAGTGATTGTATCTGTCCAAAGGTATGTGGTGAGCCAGGCTAAAGAGGTCAGCAGTGGAGTGTGGTAATTCAGCCTATCACTCTCATGAAGTGGGTGCTGCCCTGGTAAGAAAAGCGACACAAGTGCTATTGGTTATTCCCCCACCAGCCCCGGTTCGTAATACAGTCCAGAGCACTATTCCCACAGGTCCCGTTGCCGGTTCCATGCAGGGCTTGATCTCAATGCTTTTTGTCCTGATTCATTCTGGAGTGGTGTGACTTGGCCTCCTGAGGAGGTGAGTTGTGCTTTGGGTATTGTTCCAGTTTGGACCGTTGTCAAGGGAGGTACCGGATCGTAGTAGGTCTGCGCGTTAGGCTCCTTAGTGCCTTCCAAGGTGTCTGCCTCTGCTTCTTAGCTATCGATTTTGCGGCAGTGTCGTGCCCAGCTGGTGGTAGACGAGTGGTATTGCTAGTGGGCTGAGGTGTTTGTGCTGCTCTCGCAGTTCGTTGCTGAATCCTTTGCCAGAAAAACTCACATAGCTTCTCAAAGGCCCAGGAGAGTTGGTCTTCCCGCAAGGCCCACAGAATAGTACCGCAAAGATCATTTGGCTCTCTCACGGCCGCCATTTTTATTTCCTGAACGCAGGGAGGCAGCTCCACAGGAACCCCCCTTTCCAGCTCTTATAAGTGGTTCCGTAGGCCAGAGAGGACCGGGATGACCCCCGTCGGTGCAAGGAGGGTAACAAATCCACTCCGGTGATTATAGAGTGGAGAGAGCGTCCGCCTCTCCCCAGCTCCCACGCCGTAGGCCGAAAGCTGCTGCGCCGGCTCCCGTCGGTAAAAATGTTGAGTGTCCCCGAGTTGTCAGCTTGCACCCTGGTTGTTCAGCACACTGTGTAGTGATTTCCAGCTAGTTTTCCAAGGTTTTTACCCAATGTGGGGATCGATATTGGAGGAGCTCTAGACAGTAGAACACAAAATAATGGGAACCCCCAGAGCAGGAGGTCCCTAAATGGGATTCTGAATGTACAGAGATAGACCCCTAGCTAGATGAACTCTAGTTGAAAATGGAAAAAGGGATCTGTACAGTAGCAGCAGTCAGGAAAAGCATAAAGGGACAGGTTGGTAGGAGCAATGAAAAGGTAAAGAGGATACTGACAGCTAAAATCAAACTAACAGCAGCAGTGTACACCACATAAAGACCTATAAATAAAGCTCCTATACCCAACTCACAAACTCCCATAGGCTTAAGGTAGGTACCCAAAGAAACTCTATAGGTAATCCCCCAAGTTAAATAAAGTCCTATTGAAGGGTAGGTAAACAAAAAGAAAACTAAACCCTAAAAATACCTTGGTTTCATGGGAGATGCCACTGATACCTACCTAGTAACCGCTATCCCTGCCTGCCAAAAAGAAAACTTATAAAACTATAATCACTAGACAAACAAAAAAAGCATAATGTGCTACCAAAGTGAAAAAAATAACGAAAGAAAGCTCGACGCGCGTTTCGGCATGTCTACACGCCATCGTCATGAGCAAGTGAAATGAGACTTGACTCGTCCCAGTCTTAAATACCCATTTAATGTGCAACATTATCTTCTCCTAAATTGGTCCAGCTATCACCCATACCCTTCCAAAGCTGGTATCCCCATTGGCCAGTATCTTTGGCTCCGTAGAAATTGTTCTACCCTAGTTGATTTCAAAACTAAAGCTTGGGATCTTCGAAAATCATTCAAAGAAAAAGGTTACCCCAAAAGGGTCCTTAAAATAGCGTACTCCAGAGCCATTAATTCTGATCGAGAATCTCTACTCTCAGATCGCACTCCAACCTCTGATCATCTTATCCGCTGTATAGGGACCTATGATGCAGGGTGGAAGAATATGCTTAATATCCTGAAACCTATTAGCCCCTATTGACTTCTGATCCACACATTAAAAAAGCGGTCCCCTCATTTCCATCAGTTACAGCACGGAGAGGCAGGAACCTTAGGGACATGCTGGTACCTAGCCACTTCAGTCCCCCCAGTAGACCTCAACAGAGCTACCTACCAAAGGCAACGTATAAATGTGGCCACTGTAGTGCATGTCCATACACAGCAAAAGATAGCAAAAATCAAGAATGTTTCTTAACACACTCCTTTTTCAATTGCTGCACTGAGGGGGTCATATATTTACTGACATGCTCCTGCGGGATGAAATACATCGGAAAACGTTTCAGCCCTTTAAGTTCTCTATTCGGGAGCATGTCAACTCAAGAAGGAAGTTGGAGACTCCCATATCAAGACATCCCAAGATCCAACATGCCAATTCATCTACTAAAATTAGATTTATGGGCATCGAACACATCCCTCAAACTCAACGCAGGGGTGATTGGGATAGAAAGTTAAGACAAAGGGAATCATTCTGGATATACAGGTTGAATATGCTTACACCGCAAGGTCTCAATGAAAGTTTTTCCTTCTGAGCATTTTTGTAAACTTTATTAAGATATTTTACCTCGGGGGGCGGAGCCTAGCATCCAGGCTGAGCGGACGTGCCAGGTCTAAGCTCCTGCATGAAACACTAGATTTCGGGGGTAAATACCCCAACACCTGGCACAAATCCACCCGAGAGGGGCATAGCCGTGTGGGGGACACCCGGGCACATCTTCGGATACCCAAATCAATAGGCTGCCTGCCCGGGAACCCTATCTACGAAAACCGGGGCCTACAGGACAGAGTGAAGGGGAGAGACGGCCGCTCTCCTCTCCCCCTGCCTGCCACAAAACCATCTCAACCCTCGGATCTCCTACCCCCCCCCCTGGACCGACGGGGGATATCGCGGTCCTCGCTGTGTGCCAGGAGAGACACATTTCTATTGACTACCACGAAACAGACGTGCTCCAGGGCCGGCGACGCACGAGGCATGCACACAATGGCGGCTGAGTACTCGCCACACCAGCGGTTCCATCCCCAAAAGCAAAGCACAGACAGCGGCACCAACCTCACAAGGCGCATTGACGAGCTGTTTGCCAAATTCTGGGAGAAACTGCAGCTCCGAGCTCAGACCGCAAAGGCAAGACAGCAACCCCCCAAGGAAGCAGGTGAGAGGGGCCACGTGCAGCCGCTGAAAAGGGGAACACCCTTAGGCAAGGCACCGGATCGCCCACAAACACTCACCCACCACAGCCCACTACAGCCATCCGACGACTCACCCCTCCAGCCTTACCGGCATCCAGAGTCCAGTGAGAAGACACGCTCCACGGGAAATCGGGGCCTGATACCGAGCCACAATCCCCCGCTGCTGGCAGCCACCGCCACTACCACGCGACGCCATAACAGACAGAAGAACCAGGAACGACAAGCACCTGCACAGTATCACAGACGTCTCCAGGCCCGACCTAAAAATTCAGCCACAAGGAGGACACGCTCCCAGTGGAACAAACTGCGACGGCACGGCTTTGGAAAGGCTGAACAGGGGCCTACCCTGTCGCATGCTGGGGTGGGGACCGAGCTCCCAGACCGAGATGCTGTGAGACGAGATGCACACGGACTTCTGCATCACCCTCTGGACCCCGTGCAGTGCAACACCATTTTGGGGGACAATATCGTACCAGCTACTGGCGTAGGCTAAGTGACTTATGACACACTACACGGTTACCTAGCTTGCTAGGAATATTAGGAACACAACTGTTGAAACACCTCCATGTCTGACAAAGCGATCTCTTCACAAAGCTTTAGTTTACTTATGTGATGTATATATTGTACTAGCATCATTTAGAGCATTTAAAGCTAAGTTACTGTGCATACATTATAATTAAGTTAACATAGCTGACTTGTCAAGCACCAATCAATTTATTTCATTTACTGCTACTTTGACACACACGGCTTATAACTTGTGCCATAGTATATGTTTCCTGTTAACAGCCTAAACTAAGCAAGCGCAACTCACTCTAATGTCAGAGATAACAGCTAAGAACTAGCCAGTATTACTCACGCTAAATGTTTATATGACCTGTGACATCAACAGACTAACTAATATGCTGACTAAGCCTAATCATAGTTTAAACTTACTCTTCAAAGTCAATTACTTAAGCTGAGTCTTAACGTTGAACCACTAGTTACTTAAAAATGTGCAATTCTTCTTCATGCCATACTCATGTTATATTATGTCTCTGTATTCGCGCTTGAGACTGCTGCTGTGGCACTCCAAGCCCTGTTGTAATCAATTGCACGACAAAAATAAAGAATTAAAAAAAAAAAAAAATATTTTACCTCATCAGAGATTAGTTATTATATTATTTTTATACACTCTTCAATAAAGCTTTATTATATTTTCTATGATTCTTTTAATGTTTGAGTATACCTGTCCTTTTTTACCAGCCTATTACCCTAATATGCTCTAGTAATTTCCCGCATGGATTATTGTAACTCTCTCCTGATTGGTTTTCCATATTGCCCCGCTACAGTCTGTAGCCCCGCTACAGTCTGTAATGAATGCTGCCGCCAGACTGATTTTCCTCTTTAGTCGGTCCTCTCACACCTCACCCCTCTGCCAGTTCTTACATTGGCTCCCTGTATCCGATAGAAGTCAATTCGAAGTGCTAACCCATACTGTCACGGCAAGGGTGCATAATTTTTTATTACACTATGGAATATTGTCCTTTAATGTAATTTGTGTAGTACATGGCAGAGATTGTATTGTTAAGGTCAACAGGGTTTACATCTTTTGAAGCTGGGACCCCCACAGAGGTCAAATGACAGAAGGGGTGGTATGAGGATTTTACCATATGGATGTGAAGTAATCAAAACTCTGCAATGTGTGAGGTTCTACACTTGGAAAAAGTCTGAATGTCTCTTCATCCATTTGGCATGTACCTTGGTAATGATATGAGTTTCATGTAGACCCTTATGTTCCAGTAGCATATCCAAGAGAAACATTAATACTTACCCACAGCTTAATAATTAAGCCTCATTTTTATTATATTTGGAACATCAGTTGGGTGGGCTTTTAATAAATCCTGAAAATTAGAACAAGATAATGCATCAGCGGCTGTATTGATGCGTCCTGGAATGTGAATGCAAGTGATGTGAAATTGTAATGTAGCTGCTAACCATGTCAGTTGTCCACTTAGGCTCATAATGGTAAGGGATGAGGATCTGCCCTTATTGATAATGTTGCAAGCTGCTTTATTGTCAGAGAAGCATGTAGCGGGTTGTGTTGGGCTGTCTCTAAATCCTATGGTTATAATGTTATTTTTGTTTCATGTACTATCTGTATTTCTGTATTGTATTAAGCACTCGGCTGATGACCAATCCCAACGACTAATTGCGAACTAGCAGGCTGAGAGTAGCTGAAATCAAACGGGACCTACAAGATAACGGATCTCGCACAACGCAAGTCGAAGCCAAAATGGAGGATCTGGTCGAGGCCCACAACGAATCGGCTGAACAAATTAAATCTACAGCCGAAGACGGGATGACGCTTCTGAATCAATGGAATCTACCCATCTCTAACTTAGTACAAGCTCCTAAACCACCGCGCAGAGTGGACAAAGACTGGCACACAGCCCGCTAACGTCTCGAAACCCAAGTATTCCCGCTCAGGCGGAGCATGGTTGAGGGAACTCAGTCGCAGCTTCGGGCTAATGACTTTTGCTAAATCCTATACCCATATAGCCCTCCAGGAACTTACTGTTATGCTGCACTACAAAATGTAATTTGTTTAGAATAGGTCACATTGACCTAATGTGGTTCTCTTTAGTTTAAGGGTTGTGCACAGCTATTAAGTTTTAAGCTAGGCTATGGGTTTAGCATATACACCGACATCGGGGGTCCGGGTGGGCGCATACACCTAGTAAAGGCCACACTGTACACAACGAGTACATAACTATCTGAGGACTGCGACCTCCAACGGCTCTAGTCCTTCTAGTCCCCCCTGAGTTAATATTGTGAGGCCTTCATAGAGTACTAAACCTCAGTAAGTGCAACAGGTATCGTTTTACATTTTCTGTTTGTCGGAGGTGCTGTGTGGACGTTCCCATCCGAGTCCCGCCTCCCCAATTTTACCAACTCCGCATGGTCATTTGGATGTAATGGGAGGCCGGGCTCGGGGGATGTTGGGCCCGCGCTGCGGTCGCACCGCCACATTGCACCACAGCTTCTGACTTGTTAGACCTTAGTCACAACCACAGGGTGCTGATTCCCTAAGTACAAAGGTTATATATCAGTGTGTAAATTGGGGGATGTCGCGGGGGTGCCTCCCTTCCGGGCCCCGTCTCCCCAACGTGTTCGTTCCGCAGGAATATCTGGATATCATGGGAGGCCGGGTTTGGGGGATGCATTGCCCGCGATGCGGCCTATGCCACACAGATACTGAAGGTTGATAGGGGAGAAACTAAGCAGGATGAATAATGATACCACAAGTTAACTGTATATACTGAAAACATAGGCTAACAGACGCCCACTTGGAGCCCTTAGACTGAAAAAACCTGATACCATGCTGATTTACAAGATATTAGTTCTCCCTCCCACAAGATGCGATCCTATAGGGATATCCCATCTCACAATACGTAATCATAGGTGCTTTAACCTCTCTAAGAAACCCAGAATTAACCTTTAGGAGCTTGTTTTTGAATTACATAGCTCTAGAAATCTGCATATAGCACCCAAAACCGATTGCCTGCTCAGGTCATCTCCTATCTATCACCTCCGATCCCATGCCCCCCACGGCGCTACACTTTAGTGCCTTGTACCGAGATCGGGCTCTATTTGTATATACTTTGGTTTATAGTTTTTGTCCCCCCTCTGACCCCATGTTCACCCCTCCTAGTTTTGTCCCCATCCCCCCCTCCTCCACTGATCCTCCGGATGCTCCGCTCTGGGAATGGCATCCACAACCTCTAGCCTGCATATCACTGAGTACACACGGAAAATGGCACATCACCATGTTTAAGAGATTACAGCGGTTACAAGCAGAGTCACAAGTACCTCACACTGATAATTTACTCGCATAATGTCAGGGGACTAAACATGCCCCATAAGAGGCATATGTTGCTTCACGATGCCCGCAAACTACGAGCGGATATATTATGCCTTCAAGAAACCCACTTCCCCAAAGCAAAGATCCCTCAATTTGGCGTGCAACACTTCCCCCACCAGTTCCACTCTGCTCACGTCTCCAAATCTAGGGGAGTATCTATATATATCCACAGATCAGTTGCCTTTGAATTGTTACAGAAAGTATCAGACACGCAGGGTAGATATTTGATTGTGATATGTTTATTGAATAATGTTCAGTATACCCTTGTGAACCTATATGCACCAAACGAAAATCAGAAAAACTTTTTGCTTAGTATACTCACAAAAGTGGAAGCTAGACAGAGGGGTACCACTGTGATATGTGGCGATATGAATCACATCCTAGATCCGACTCTTGATACCTCACTGCCACCACAGGTAAAACGACAAAAATCCCTTCTGCCAACATGCAAAGCGTTGACACAACTTCTGACGAAGTTCAATTTATACGATGGTTGGAGAACTCTCCATCCATCAGACAGAAATTACTCATATTACTCTAGACCGCATAAGTCCTATTCTAGAATCGACATGATACTCATGCCTGGGCCCTCCCTTAACTTGCTGCAGTCATGCATCATGGGTGAAATTAATTGGTCAGACCATGCACCTGTGTTAGCAACTCTTAAAGACGGCTTCACATACAGAGGCTGTAACCCGTGGAGGTTGAATGATTCGATTCTGCAGGATGAGACATTTGGTTCGGAAGTAGAGTCTGAACTTAGACACTATTTCATAACTAACGAAACACCAGATGTGTCACAGGCCACGATATGGAGTGCACACAAAACAGTGATGAGAGGTCTGTTCATAAGACGTACCTCTTTCCTCAAGCGAATCTCACAAACCAAATCCCTAAACCTGCTGAGACAGCTGAGAGACGCCTCGGCTTCCCATATGCTCAACCCGACTCCTGCAGGCGAGATGCTCATCACACAACTCCAATCGGAACTCAATGATCTCAATATAACCAAGACGACACGCACACTTCACAGACTTAAAACTAAAGAATATCATATGGGTAACAAAGCGGGTTCGCTTCTAGCTAGCCGACTCAGAGAAGTACAAGCCCACACTAAAATCTCACATATCCTAACACGAGATGGGAGGAAAGTGATTAAGCCCCAAGAAATTAGCAACCTATTTGCAGAATTCTATGGTAAACTTTATAATTTAAAAGATGACCCTGCAACCCACCAACCCACCACAGAGGAAATATCTAACTTCCTAGCTGGCGTTCAATTGCCCTCCTTATCAGCCGCACAACAAACCACTCTAGCAGACCCCATCTCACAAAAAGAAGTGGAGGATGTCATAAGTAACCTACCTCTAAACAAAGCACCAGGCCCAGACGGCTTTCCCAATGTGTATTATAGGAGGTTCTCTTCTATCCTTGCCCCCAGGCTAGTCTCACTCTTCACCTCAACTACTGCCTTAGAATCTATGCCATCTGACATGCTTGCAGCTAATGTGGCCACCCTGCCTAAACCCGGGAAGACGCCGACCCAATGTGCCAACTTTAGGCCCATCTCCCTATTAAACTCAGACGTAAAGATCCTTGCCAAAGTATACGCCAATAGACTGACTGATATATTACCTACCATTATCCACCCCGATCAAGTTGGCTTTGTACGTGGAAGACAGGGATCGGATGGTACGAGAAAGGCCCTTGCACTATTGCATACCATGCACAAACAGCCCCCCAACCACCTTCTATTATCCTTGGACGCTGAGAAAGCCTTTGACCGCCTGCATTGGCCATTCCTGCAGGCGGTCATGACTAAATTTGGTATCCCCACACATTTTATCTCAGTGGTCAAATCTCTATACAGTAACCCCGAAGCCCGAGTGTTCACGTCGGGGTTTCAATCTACACCTTTCCCTATCACTAACGGTACTAGGCAGGGGTGCCCCTTGTCACCACTTCTCTACATCATGGCTCTAGAACCCCTAGCTGAATACATCTGATCGACAGCACAGATCAAAGGTATCCGAGTAGGCGAAGTGGAACATAAACTGAACCTCTTCGCAGATGATATCTTACTCACAATCACTGATCCACTAGAGTCCCTGCCAGCGTTCCACTCTGTTCTGCAGAGATACAGCCGTTGTTCATATTACAAGCTGAACCTCTCTAAGACACAGGCTATGGGGGTAGGGATGGAGGAGAGCTACTTGTCTAACTTGAGGAGCCGATTCCTATACGATTGGCGAACTGACTACCTAACATTCTTGGGAATCAAACTCCCATATACTCTAAATAACTTATACCATCTAAACTATGTCAAACTAAGCAGAGAGATCACCACCACTCTCCTAAACTGGAGACACAAATTTATCTCTTGGTCAGGCCGCATCGCAGCAGTTAAGATGGTGATTCTACCCAAATTACAATATCTATTTCGGACACATACTTTACAGATACCACCCACTTACTTCAAAACACTCCAAAAACAAATCAACTCGTTCATTTGGCAAGGAAAAAGGCCTAGAATAGCCTTATCCACACTATACCAACCTAAACAAGCGGGGGGAATGGGCCTTCCCAATGTGCAATTATATTACAGAGCGGCAGTACTAGCCAGCCTATTCTCTATTACCCAAAAAATGTATCATCCCCAATGGGTCCACATAGAACAACACTGGCTGCCTACAAAAGATATGCACACGACACTGTGGTTGCCTCCTCAAAAAAGAGGTGATACCTCTCAAATACTTCCAGCTACCCTAACATTGCTAAAGATATGGGACGTCTCCCAGGGGCTCCTGTGTGGACGCCACCCAAACCCCTCTCTCGATGCCCATTAAAGCATTAACACACATGATACCAGACTTTAATTATAGAGCATGGAATACTTTATGTACACACTCTCTTAGATAAAGGCAAGCTGGCCACATTTGAGACTCTAAAACGAGACCACATACTCCCAAACACAATGCATCACTCCTATTTACAAGTAGCCTCCTGGTGGAAAGCCCACATACCGCGGTCTACCCTTCACACTGAATTGGACCTAACACACTTTGAAAAACTTATCATGGCAGGTAAGCCGGCAAAAAAACCCATATCTACCATATATATATTGCTAATGCCCAAAAAGGCTATCAAATCCATGACCTGGGTACAGTCCTGGGAGAAAGATCTGGATCAAGTAAAGTCAGAACAGGAATGGTTAGCCTCTGTGAATGCGGCCAAGGGTATTTCGTCCTGTGCTACTCACCTAGAGACCACCCGCAAGCTCCTCTATCGCTGGTACATGGTCCCCACAAGACTCGCCACTATGAACCCATCTTTGTCTAACGTTTGCTGGAGATGCAAACAAGATACGGGCTCATTCCTCCATATCTGGTGGAAATGCTCGAAACTCCAACCATACTGGAGCGCAGTCATATCATTAATATACCACCACACATCAGTCACAATACCAAACTCCCCAGCCTCTTTACTCTTATTCATGCATAATGCCTACTACCCCAAACCAACCAAATACTTAATATTCCACATACTGGTTGCAGCCCAACAGCTCATAGCCAAAAACTGGTTATCACCCAATAATGCGTCCATGCAAGAAATAATACGAAACCTTTCCCAAGTTGGGAAATACGAATCCAACATAACGCAGATCTCGCCCCAAGCGAGCTGGAGGCATGAGGTGTGGGAGAACTGGGCACGAAAACACCCGACATGAGTCGCACCCTTGAGAAACAACATATAGCATCTACACACAGGCTGCAGAGGCATTTAGGGTCAATATAGACTGCAGGTACTAAAGGCAAACATTACGACTGGAGGTTCACGAGGGTATACACGAGGAAATATGCGAATCTGAATGTGTAAAATGATCTCGAGTGTTAACTGTATAGGCGCTATAGAGTTGATGTGAATTACTGTATGGGCTGAGAATTCACCTCACCATTAACCCCCCCTTTCTTCCTTTCTGTACCCCCACTGGTTTTACTCATGACAAATAAAAATAAAAATTGTCAAATTGAAAAAAAAAACACTCCATTCGTCATACGAACAAACTACCGAACAATCAGACCACCCCAGAGAGAAGTGTGCCTCTAGTTTACCCCCCTGATCAGTGTTTAAAAACAGTCTAATCGAGCAGCCATGCTGGACGGTCGCTCCGTACAAGCTCCGTAGTAATTCGCCCAAAACAAGTCAATATTGGGGCAAAAGCCTTAAGCCTCGACAGTTCTGTGACCTAGAAAAGAGAGTTTGATACGGCGGCAACAAGCGACAAGTCTCTCGACCACAACCAGCGGCTTCTACCCGGGGACAGACCTGAGGCCTACTCGGATGGTGAAAGGGAGGCTGCCGCTCCCTGCACTGACTGCAGCCCACCCACCTGGAGGTCTCCCCGGTACACTCTCCCCCCCCCCCTGCCGGTGAGGGATATCCCGGCAACCACAGCCTGTGACCGAACAGCAAAAGAAACAGTGCCTGACCTGCACTACCAGACCAGCACTGAAAAACATGGCGGATGCCACGTGTAAGTAACTAAACAGCCCCCCTGCTACCCTCACTCGAGATACGGCTTGACCGCCTATTCGCTGTCTTCTGGGCAAAAATTTATCACCAAAGGGGCACTTACGAGGAGGCTACACCAATGCTCCCAGATGATGTTGCGCAACAACCCACAGCTCCAGAACGGAGTGATGGCGCGGCATGAATGGGGGGGAGGAGGTGGTGGGCGACCCGACAAAAGCTTGTCACCTATTAACATAACTATGACATACCTGCCTGCCTGGCAATTCTCATGTTTATTTCTTCTATTTATTTTGTTATAACCATCCACATGTCACAGTTTATCGTATAGGATACCGCCTCATATACTCCTGACATGTTCCGATAAGCCTGTTGTATTATTACGTAAAACACGTTGAATAAGCCTGTGACTACACAAGCTAACCTAAAAATGTATGCAGTAATTACCTAATGAGCCCTCTCTATAAGTTACAAGCGAACCATATATCAGCATGTTCTCTCTTGTTCAAAAAAAAAATGTGTGTGACTATCTCATACCATGTCGCTGTATATTTTTGAACGATAATGCACTGCTTGTTAGCGCTGTCGTGGTGCTGCAAGCATATTGTTCTCCTCTTCACAAAACAAAAATAAAGAATAAAACAAAAACAAAAAAAACAGTCAAATCGGCAATTAGATGAATGCTCTGTGTGTGTTCCCTGGATGGGCGCTGTTCGGTATACGAACACGTGGCGGCGGCCATCTTGCCATATAAATGCACAGCAGTGTTTGGTCGTCGAGTGTCTGGAACCCAAATCAGACACTCGACCACGCGAACACCGCTGAGACCTCCAGACTTCCTTACATTCGTGCCGAAACAACCGAACGGGTCGCATTTTGGTAGAAAGAATCATACGAACAAGGGGATTCACACGAATGCAAACACAAGCCATTCAGCCCAGTACACTGTGTGCAGAATTATTAGGCAAATGAGTATTTTGACCACATCATCCTCTTTATGCATGTTGTCTTACTCCAAGCTGTATAGGCTCGAAAGCCTACTACCAATTAAGCATATTAGGTGATGTGCATCTCTGTAATGAGAAGGGGTGTGGTCTAATGACATCAACACCCTATATCAGGTGTGCATAATTATTAGGCAACTTCCTTTCCTTTGGCAAAATGTGTCAAAAGAAGGACTTGACAGGCTCAGAAAAGTCAAAAATAGTGAGATGTCTTGCAGAGGGATGCAGCACTCTTAAAATTGCAAAGCTTCTGAAGCGTGATCATCGAACAATCAAGTGTTTCATTCAAAATAGTCAACAGGGTCGCAAGAAGCGTGTGGAGAAACCAAGGCACAAAATAACTGCCCATGAACTGAGAAAAGTCAAGCGTGCAGCTGCCAAGATGCCACTTGCCACCAGTTTGCCCATATTTCAGAGCTGCAACATCACTGGAGTGCCCGAAAGCACAAGGTGTGCAATACTCAGAGACATGGCCAAGGTAAGAAAGGCTGAAAGACGACCACCACTGAACAAGACACACAAGCTGAAACGTCAAGACTGGGCCAAGAAATATCTCAAGACTGATTTTTCTAAGGTTTTATGGACTGATGAAATGAGAGTGAGTCTTGATGGGCCAGATGGATGGATTGGTAAAGGGCAGAGAGCTCCAGTCCGACTCAGACGCCAGCAAGGTGGAGGTGGAGTACTGGTTTGGGCTGGTATCATCAAAGATGAGCTTGTGGGGCCTTTTCGGGTTGAGGATGGAGTCAAGCTCAACTCCCAGTTTCTGGAAGACACCTTCTTCAAGCAGTGGTACAGGAAGAAGTCTGCATCCTTCAAGAAAAACATGATTTTCATGCAGGACAATGCTCCATCACACGCGTCCAAGTACTCCACAGCGTAGCTGGCAAGAAAGGGTATAAAAGAAGAAAATCTAATGACATGGCCTCCTTGTTCACCTGATCTGAACCCCATTGAGAACCTGTGGTCCATCATCAAATGTGAGATTTACAAGGAGGGAAAACAGTACACCTCTCTGAACAGTGTCTGGGAGGCTGTGGTTGCTGCTGCACGCAATGTTGATGGTGAACAGATCAAAACACTGACAGAATCCATGGATGGCAGGCTTTTGAGTGTCCTTGCAAAGAAAGGTGGCTATATTGGTCACTGATTCGTTTTTGTTATGTTTTTGAATGTCAGAAATGTATATTTGTGAATGTTGAGATGTTATATTGGTTTCACTGGTAAAAATAAATAATTGAAATGGGTATATATTTGTTTTTTGTTAAGTTGCCTAATAATTATGCACAGTAATAGTCACCTGCACACACAGATATCCCCCTAAAATAGCTATAACTAAAAACAAACTAAAAACTACTTCCAAAAATATTCAGCTTTGATATTAATGAGTTTTTTGGGTTCATTGAGAACATGGTTGTTGTTCAATAATAAAATTAATCCTCAAAAATACAACTTGCCTAATAATTCTGCACTCCCTGTATTTACACCTATTTTAACTCACGAACAGAGACCAACCGCAAGGCCAAAATGTATGGAACTCCTTTCGGCTACTGCCTCGTGTGCGGTCAGTCAAACGAACTACTCCACCTAACTCCCGAACCCCTGGTCCGATCTGGGTTATTTTAGAGTATGTTGGTTACCCAGATCGGAGCTATCAGGGGATACCATATTTAGAGGTGTACCCTATGTATTTGGGGTACATCCAGAAACTGGAGAAAAGTATATACTGAGTAAGTGAATCATGTGTCATTCTGAGGGGAGGGGATGTGTGGGTTGTAACTTGTGTAGGATTGGCTACTGTACAAATTACTGTGGGAGTCTCCCTTGCATAAAAGCAGGGTGTGTGAAATAAAACTGCTCCTGATACTGTGTGTCGTCCAGTTATTGGGAATCGTGATGGGATATTCCTGGATTATTTTATTTATTATTGATGCTGTTTATCCTGGGTTACCTTCTTGTTCCTGCATTCCTGTTTAACACCAGCGGAGAAGTCTATGGGAATCTAATGCTCCGCTACATTGGTTGGCAGCGGCGGGATCCAGCACCCACAAAGGAACAAGCACCAGGGAAGGCAACAATACAAAAAAGACTGACCATACCCCATTTAATGTACATTCTCTGAAACTGCTATGTTTATAAAAAAAAAAGGGTTAATCCTAGAGGGACCTGGCACCCAGACCACTTCATTAAGCTGAAGTGGTCTGGGTGCCTAGAGTGGTCCTTTAAGGATAACACATGAGAAGGATTTGATCATTGTTCTAGAGAACAAACTAGGCAACAATGTGTAATGTCAGTCAGCAGTTGCTAAGGCCAGTTAAAGGATCACTATAGGGTCAGGAACACAAACATGTATTCCTGGCCCTATAGTGTTAACACCACCCTCTAGCCCCCCCTGAGACGCTCATGCCTCCATAAATATAGTAAGAATCTTACTGTATTCAAACCAGAAGCTGTAACTCTGCATGCTGTTAGACTCAGAAAAACAAGCAGTCTGCTGGCATGTGGTGGCCTGATCCAATCACAGTGCTTCCCCATAGGATTGGCTGAGACTGACAAAGAGGCAGATCAGGGGCAGAGCCAGCATTATTCAAACACAGTCCTGGTCAATCAGCATCTTCTCATAGAGATTCATTGAATCAATGTATCTCTATGAGGAAAGTTCAGTGTCTGCATGCAGAGGGAGGAGATACTGAATGTTTGGAAGCATTTTAGGTATCCATGACCCAGGAAGGATCTCTAGCTACCTGAGGAGTGGCCAGTGAAGTTATCACTAGACTGTAATCTAAAAATACAGTGTTTACAGCAAAAAACCTGAAGGTAATGATTCTATTCACCAGAACAAATCCAATAAGCTGTAGTTGTTCTGGTGACTATAGTGTCCCTTTAAGTATTGTCATGCATAAAAAGGGGTACTAATTCTAGGGATGAAAATATAGTTTTGCCTTGTGGCAAACCTAGCCACTTCAGACTATGGAACTGGGTCTCTAAAGGTTGTCCTACACACTGCTGACATATTGTGTTTGACTGTAATGTGTATTCTGCCTTGAAATGTATGTTTGCCTGTATTCCTATAGGATTCATATGCAAGCAGCCGAAAGCCGCTGGCATTTACATGGTCGTTTCACGAACAGCAACTTTACCGGCTGTTCGTGAAACGAATTAGGTACCGAACCCAAGCCTACACACTGAGAGTCGTGTGGCACAAATTACCCCGATTGCAACATTGTTGCAATCGGTAATTAAGTGTGTTCTTAGGTGGCCGTCGTTCGACTACCGACCACGCAGCGGTCGGCCATCTTGGATCCTTTGTCCCCCCCAGCGGTGTTTGGTCGTCAAGCGCGTGGAACTAAAAACGGCTACTCGACGACACGAACACCGCTGTACTTCCAGGCCGTTCGGGAGCTCCGGTCTTCTCCTATTGTGGTTCCCCATCGGTGTTCGGTACTTTTAAACAAATTAACTTAGTGAATGTATTTTGTGCGGCGTTCGGTTAGTTTAGCTGGGATCTGAGCGGTATTCACACGAAATGTGCACTCCAACCCCAGCTATCTACCGAACGTCTGTTAGTGCAATTAATGTGAATATTGTTGGAGTTATGGATTTTAAAGTGAAATGCCGTTTCTGCTGCACGAGGGGATAATCCAATTAACAGTATATTTCAGTGGGAGTATCCCTCTCGTGCAGCGGTGCCTGATGTGAGAAATGCTCCAAATGTTAAGTCCCCCATGTAGTCCCTTACTGTATTACCCCTGCTTTGTCAGTAAGGAAACCCCTTGCATGGGGACTTGCATAAATACTGGAAGTTGTGAATAAAGATCTCAGTTGACTCCCAGACTGTGTTTCATCCGGTTATTGGGAGGATTGGGATACTGCCTTACTTTTCAGTGCTGACTGTGGATTTACCTGTAATACCAGCGGAGATCGTGGATTATAATACTTCACTCCGCTACATGCCTTTTTATGAATCACTGGTAAGACCACACCTTGAATATGGGTGTAATTTTGGACACAGCATATTCAAACAAAGAAATTATGGCACTAGAAAAAGTGCTGAGGCGGGCTACAAACTTAAAGAACCACTATAGGCACCAAGCCCACTTCAGCTCAATGAAGTGGTCTGGGTGCCAGGCCCATCTGGGGTTAACCCTGCAGCTGTAAACATAGCAGTATTAGAGAAACTGCTATGTTTACGTCAGGGTTAATCCAGCCTCTAGTGGCTGTCTCATTGCTAGCCGCTAGAGGCGCTTCTGCGCTTCTCACTGTGATTTTCACAGTGAGAAGACGCTTGCATCCGTAGGAAAGCATTGAGAAATGAGGAGAGTCCCCAGCGCCGAGGGAGCCTGGCGTTAGAGAAAGGTAAGCGTTTAACCCCTTCCTCCCCCTAGAGCCCAGCGGGAGGGGGCCATGAGGGTGGGGGTGGGGGGGGGACCTATTAACACTATTGTACCAGGAAAACAAGTTTGTTTTCCTGGCACTATAGTGGTCCTTTAATGAAAAGGAATGGAGCGTTTTAGTTGTGAAGAAAAGGTAACAGATTTAAATCTGCTTAGTTTAGAAAAACGGTGCTTCAGCCACCTAAAGCCAAACAACAAAGCACACCTAAAGACACCAAACGACCTAAACACCACCAGACACCCACACACTCCAACACCCTATACAACACCTACAGACCCCAAGGGGGGAACACAGACCACAAGCTCATAACCGTTGGATGAGGACAAAATAATACCAAAGGAAAGGCATCACAAATGCCCCAAATGACAAAACAAACAGACGACCCACCAAAATCACAACCCAGAGGGGTAATCGTCAAATGTAATGAATACACAAACTCTATACCTCAACCCTACTGTACTGCAAAATAAATAACTATGTGTAACCCCCCCCCATCCTCATGTTGACTACCCTCCCCACATTCTTTATTCTGTACCCCAAATTACCTGAAAGTACAATTGAAAAAAAATAAAAAAAAATTAAGAATTTACAAAAAGAAAAATGGTGCTTCAGATGCGATATGATATCAGTATACAAGTATATATGGGGCCAATATAAACCATTGCCTGGAAAATTGTTAAAAAACAGGACTATACATTAAACATGAGGTCACACATTGAGACTGGAAGAAAGGATATTTGGTCTACAGCAAAGGAAAACATTCTTAACAATAAGTATGTGGAATTCTCTGCCTGAAGAGGTGTTTTTATCAGAGTCTGTACAGATGTTTAAACCGCAACTGGATGAATACTGGTAAAAGAAACATAACCTAATATTCAGGGATCATTTTTAATATGTAGGTAACAGCTTCTGGATCCAAGGAGAGATTTAACGGCCATTCTAAGATTGAGAATGATTTTTTTCCTGGTTTGTTGCAAAATTGGAAAATGATTTAACGGTTTTTCGCCTTCTTTTGGATCACAGCAAAAACATAAGTGATAAAGGCTGAACTTGATAGACGCAAGTCTCTTTTCAGCCTATATAAACGTTGTCATATGTAACTAAACTAATTTTGCTATATACTGCCCTATTTGGCAGTCTTGATAGCCCCCCTTAAAACATGTAAAAAGTTTTCAAACTCTCCTGTAATCCCACACCAGGCAAAGCTCTGAGGGAAGTAAATTTAACAACCCAAAAAAATACAAATAAAAAAGTGATTTGATGGAGAGCCCGCTATGTTCAAGGAAGAAGATGGTTACATGTATCGCCAGCACGCAGTGCATGCTGGCGACAGACGTAATATTTGCAGAGAATTGACATTTGGTAGTTAGTCACATATGCTGGGGGTGTAACTAGCCCCTGGAACAGAAAGACTCTTACCACCATGACCATTTCAAATCACTGAAGTGGTCAATGGCGTTTGGAGTAACCCTTTTAGTACTTTGTTGGCCTTGTCAGATCCATTTGCATCTATTCCTAGAAGGAGTCTGCCTGGTTCGAACAAATATCAAAGCTCTAAACCTAGTAACTAGGATGGGGATGTTGAAATTCTTATAAATGAATAATCCCCAACATATTAGTTTTTCAAATCCCCCTATAAATTACCAGAATTCTTATACAATGAGCACAACTTATTTTAATATATACATAAAATACATGTACATGACTACAACGTTTATTTCACATAATACTTTTCTCTCATTATTATGCATAGAGGAGGTTGTCTATATGAGTTGCAATTACATTTTTTGACTGTACATTTGTAGTCTAACTAGAACAAAACTGTACTCATAATAATCTGGTATTTTTTTGTATATGCATGATACAATGAATGCATGTGTGATTGTAGCATTGGTATGCAGTTAATGTCCGTGGTTTTCTTGCCTGCCTTATTTCCTATTCCATAAATGTCCGCCCCTGTAGGTTTCTCGTGTGCTTTTTGTTTGCGTGGTGTCAGGCAAATATAAAATAAGCACATTCACCTTCATACGTGTTGGGTTAAGGTATGTAAGTATACCTTACTGTTGACCTAAGATAGATAGATAGATAGAAATATATTTTCAAGGTGTTTGTGTGTATTTATTGCTGGCGTCTGTAATGTCGTGCAAATGGATGCATTTACTGAATTACATAATATAGGTAGTGTGTTCGATTGTTTCATGGTAGGCATACGATTCATACCTTCTATCAGTGAGCTTCTCTGGTGGAACATAGATAACCGTTAGATCTCATTTCCCGAGGTGGAAGAAAATGTGTGCAGATGGCATACTGGAATTGCTGGCTGACAAATCTTGGCTTATTAGCAGTCCTTGACATAATCGGACATAAAATAACCTTCCTTTTTTCCCCCAGATTTAAAGCATCGAAGACTTGCAGTTTATCCTATCAAATTGTATTCGTTCTGCTTCACAAGGAGATGATGACAGAAAAAGGGAGTGATGATAGAGAAAAAAGAGAGAGGTAGGTTGGAAGGAGAAGAAGGAGGAGAATTGGGATGGGATGAATGAGTAAGGTTGGGGCCCGTACATAAATGCTGAGAAATTCGGAATACGAAACCAGAGGATAGGTGGGACAACAGTCATGAGACTAACAGGCTGGACTAATTTCTACATTATCTGCGTGTCAGCGAAAGAACGGATGAAAGACTGGATCACTCTAGATAAATAATCTAGGAAAGATGCAGTTACATTTCAGAATTTATGCAGTCTCAAAAAACAGAGGCTGAAAACAATAATCGTGCAATCACATCAAGCCGTGGAAAGGGGTGGTGATTGCATGGAAAAAGGATGCATAGTGGAGACATGCACAGCAGACGCACGTATAGTAAATGCACCTGAACGTTTACGTTCAAGTGTACTGAAAAAAAAATGTGACAGAGACATTCATAGTTTCCACGTTAAATGCTCACACTAAGCACAAATTACACTTCTGAATTAACGTTCTGCTTTCCTTACTTCAATCTTAAAAGAGCTTTTGCTGCATTGGTATGTTCGATCATGTAACAGTTAAAAATGGTCAGTGGCTATGTCCATTGCATGGACAATATATAACAAACGTATTAGAATTTAGAATACCAAAAAAAAAAAAAATCACACAATACACAGTCTAACTGGATATATTGGCGATAGCTTTTATTTAAAGGGTGTGAGACTCATTACAGACAAGCCTTCACCAATAAATTCAGAACCAAATTGAATAAATAAACCTTACAATAACTTTAAAACCAAGTTGAACTTCGTACAGTCCACCCTGAGAGCCAGACTGTTACCATTGCATCTCCTTTCACCACCTAAATTTGATGCAGCCTTAACGATTGACTTAAAGCTTACGAAAGATAATTGGGAAGGTTGGATGCTTGTTTGTATAAGGTGAGGTACAAGGTCTTATGTGTGAAAATGCTGCCCTATATAAGACACTAGCAAGTCACATGGCCTAAAACGAACACAAGCCAATCATATTGTCAGAATTCCATGACACTGGTACTGCGAAAATCTGTTTTAAAAAAAAAAAACACCCTAAAGATTCAGAAAAACTGCAATGTTTGTTTCAGGGCTATTCCAACCTCCAGTGGCTGAAGCCTGAAGCTCATGTGTGTGTTTGATTACTGCACGGTCACAGTAAGTACCCTTTTATTATTTTTATATTTTTCACTATTCAGTGTCTTTGTATTTGTTTGTTCTTATTAATTTCATATTTACTTTATTTATAATTATTTTTATTCAAAATATATTAGTAATTTAATTGTACTTTTTATTCATTTTTGTAATTTATTATTTATATGTATATTTTTATATAATACATACAATAGGTGGATCACACGTTCTGTTGCATCTAAAAGAGACAACATAATATAGTGCAATATAGCCAGTACTTACAGTATAAAAATGCAGTGGAAGTTAAAGGGACACTATAGTCACCTGAACAACTTTAGCTTAATGAAGCAGTTTTGGTGTATAGAACATGCCCCTGTAGCCTCACTCCTCAATCCTCTGCCATTTAGGAGTTAAATACCTTTGTTTATGAACCCTAGTCACACCTCCCTGCATGTGACTTGCACAGCCTTCCATAAACACTTCCTGTAAAGAAGTTCTGTTTAACCCCTTCAGGACGGAGTCAATAGTACACGTTCTGATCAAAACAAAACGTAAACAAAAACTGGAATTTGCGCTATATGTCTGTTCACCCGTAGTTCCCCTCTTTCATATTATATGCACCCACACTTATTATATATCATTTTGTTCAGGAGAAACAGGGCTTTCATTTTATATCAAATATTTATATATGAAACATAATTTATTATGAATAAAATGTAAAAAACTGTGAGAATTTTTTTTTTTTTTTTTAATTTGTAGTTCCGCCTCACATTTTAGCTGTACATGTCATAATACTGTTTTACTGCAACAAAAAGCACATATTTGTAATCAGCGATGTCTCACGAGTACAACAGTACCCCCTATTAACAGGTTTTATGGTGTTTTGGAAAGTTACAGGGTCAAATATAGAACGTTCCATTTTCAAATTGAAATTTGCCAGATTAGTAATGTTACCTTTGAGACAGTGTGGTAGCCCAGGAATGAGAATTACCCCCATAATGGCATACCATTTGAAAAAGTAGACAACCCAAGGTATTGCAAGTGGGGTATGTTTAGTCTTTTTTTAGTAGCCACTTAGTCACAAACACTGGCCAAAGTTAGCGTTCATATTTGTTTTTGTGTGAAAAAAGCAAAAAACTAATATTTGGCCAGTGTTTGTGACTAAGTGGCTACTAAAAATGACTGGGCATACCCCATTTGCAATACCTTGGGATGTCTACTTTTGCAAATGGTATGCCATCATGGGGGTAATTCTTATTCCTGGGCTACCATACGATCTCAAAGGCAACATAACTAATCTGGCAAATTTCAATGTCAAAAAAATGAAATGCAAGCCTTATATGTGACTCTCTAACTTTCCAAAACACCATAAAACCTGTACATGGGGGGTACTGTTATTCTCGGGAGACTTCACTAAACACAAATATTAGTGTTTTAAAACAGTAAAACATATTACAACAATAATATAGTCCATAAAAGTGCCATTTGTTTGAAAACAATGCAAAAAACTTCACTTTAACTTAAAATATCATTGTTTTAATAAAATTTACCAGTTTTAAACACTAATATTTGAGTTCAGCGAAGTCTCCCGAGTAAAACAGTACCCCCTATGTACAGGTTTTATGGTGTCTTGGAGAGTTACAGGGTCAAATATAGTGCTTGCGAATTAAATTCGCTGCACTTTCTCCCTGTGTTGTCAGGCATGTCAATCAAATTTTAATTAATCAAATGACATAATTATGTTAAAAAATGACTTAAATATATACGTAGAATTTTAAAATATATGCATTTATAGGTATTTAAATTCTACGTGCATACTAATGTAATCTTTTATGTAATTATATGTATTTATATCTATATATATTTGCGGTTATTTGCATTTTATATATAGATAGATATATATAGAATGTCATTCTAAGTGTATTATGTTACCAATATATATATATTAATAGCAAAATACAGTTAGAATGAAATTACATATGCATATATAATTTATTTTAAATTTTGTTTCAATATTTTATTTATTTTATTATTTTATTTATTTATTATTGTAATTAGACGTATTTATATATAATATATGTGTATATATCTATTATATATATATAATATATATACATATTATATATATGTAACGTCATTTTAAGTGTATTTTAATATTAATATATATACTTATATTAGTATTAAAATACACTTTGTATGACGTTACATATATATAATATGTATATATATTATATATATAATATATATACATATTATATATATATATAAATACTTTTAATTTCATTTTACACATGTTTAATAATTTTTTTTTTACTCTTCCTACCAGCAGGGGGACTGTCTAATATTTTAGACAGTCCCCCTGCTGGCAGATCCATAGCCAGCTATAGGGGGCCATGTGATCGCTCTTTGAGAGCGATCACATGGCCCCCGGGGGCCTCATTTGCCGGAGGGGGGCTGCCTGGGCTGTCAGGCAGCCCCCCAGAAGAGGATCGCGGCGGAGGTAAGTAGATGCGATCTTCTGGGGGCTTAAGCCGTTACGGCGTTCTATGCCGCCGCAACGGCTTTAAAGCCCATTAAAGCCGCGACGGCATAGAACGCCGTAACGGCGTTAAGGGGTTAATTAGGATTTTCTTATCCCCTGCTATGTTAATAGCTTGCTAGACCCTGCAAGAGCCTCCTGTATGTGATTAAAGTTCAATTTAGAGATTGAGATACAATTATTTAAGGTAAATTACATCTGTTTGAAAGTGAAACCAGTTTTTTTTTTTCATGCAAGCTCTGTCAATCATAGCCAGGGGAGGTGTGGCTAGGGCTGCATAAACAGAAACAAAGTGATTTAACTCCTAAATGACAGTGAATTGAGCAGTGAAATTGCAGGGGAATGATCTATACACTAAAACTGCTTTATTTAGCTAAAGTAATTTAGGTGACTATAGTGTTCCTTTAAGTACTCACAAGCCTGGAGCCAAATAATAACATTTGGCTCTCGTGGGTAGTGCAGTGGGACTTTTAGTAGGATGTCCCCGTCCTTCTTTCAGATGTTCCTGTTGTAATCTTTCAGGGTTTATGGAGTAAAGCTGACCTGCACAAGCAGATTTCCATAAAGGAGCTTTATTGATCCAAGTAAAAGTAAAAACAAATTGCACTATATGCAATAAAATCCAATACAGATGGAATTATGAAATAAAAATAACATAAAGACCAAATTAGTCCAATGTAAAGTCTTGCCTGATGGCTAGTATGTCCGAAACGCATTTCGCCCCGTAACAGGGGCTTCCTCAGTCGGTTTGTTGTGTTTAGGGGCTCCTTGGCATCCTTTTCAGCTGGTATGCAGGTACTTCCGGGTTCGGCTGTCGCACATTGGAACGCATCATGCGTTCCAATTCAGACGCCATGCGTTCTATTTCCGGGTCGCGTCACTCGTGCCAATTCAGATGCACGTCACTGGAACGTATGTCGCATGACACGGGCGTTCCACTCGGGGAATTCTCTATTAACTCTAGGATCGCTGTTTGCAATCTTGATCTATTGATATGCCTAAATAAACATTAATATGATAGATGTAAGTAAACATTGAGCAGTATGTTATATCTATACTTATAATATAAGTATACAGTTTTAATATAAACAAAATAATGTTATTGGGGAAGTTAATTGGACTACACCAGGCTAGTATAATACAGATGATAAGGGTACTTTGCTGAAGGTAAATAGTATACATTCCATGTATGGTAAACTATAGTATTCTTTCATAAAGGTAATAATCAGCTGTCATACTCACAGTATGAATCATGGTTAAAAAAGTGATTATAAATGTAATAGAGGGAATTTATAAAAACAGTCTGTAAAAAATAATTTTAACTAAAAATAGGAGGGAGTTGGTCAGTTTTGGCATAAAATTAAACATTATAAAAACATATCATAGTGTACCTTTAAATCCATAGACCATAGTGAAATAAGAGTAATAAACCATAGTGATGAGTATAATGAGTATACAATAACATCTCATTGCTGGTAATAGATTGTATATTCTAAACAATTATATACCCCAACATCCTACTGGGTAAAAAGAAATAGAAAAAAAAGGGATGCAAGTAGATATACAGGTGATACTCGAAAAATTAGAATATAGCGCAAAAGTTAATTTATTTCAGTAATGCAACGTATATAAAATTTATTTCAATAATGCAACGGGAAACTAATATATGAGATAGATGCATTACATGCAAAGCAAGATAGTTCAAGCCGTGATTTGTCATAAGTGTGATGATTATGGCTTACAGCTCATGAAAACCCCAAATCCACAATCTCAGTAAATTAGAATATTACATGCAATCAATAAAACAAGGAGTGCACATAGAACAATATCAAACCTCTGAAAAGTATAAGTATGCATATGGACTCAGTACTTGGTTTGGGCCCCTTTTGCAGCAATTACTGCCTCAATGCGGCGTGGCATGGAAGCTATCAGCCTGTGGCACTGCTGAGGTGTTATGGAAGACCAGGATGCTTCAATAGCGGCCTTCAGCTCTTCTGCATTGTTCGGTCTCATGTCTCTCATCTTTCTCTTGGCAACGCCCCATAGATTCTCAAGCACAGTAATCCCAGGTCATTGAACCAGGCTTTGGTGCTTTTGGCAGTGTGGGCAGGTGCCAAGTCCTGCTGAAAAATGAGGTCAGCATCCCCATAAAGCTTGTCTGTGGAAGGAAGCATGAAGTGCTCCAAAATCTCCTGGTAGATGGCTGCGTTGACCCTGGACTTAATGAAGCACAGTGGACCAACACCAGCAGATGACATGGCTCCCCAAATCAACACAGACTGTGGAAACTTCACACTGGACTTCAAGCATCTTGCAGTGTGTGCCTCTCCATTCTTCCTCCAGACTCTGGGTCCTTGGTTTCCAAATGAGATGCAAAAGTTGCTCTCATCAGAAAAGAGGACTTTGGACCACTGAACAACAGACCAAGTCTATTTTTCTTTAGCCCAGGTAAGACGCTTCTGACGTTGTTTGTTGTTAAGGAGTGGCTTGACGAGCAATATGACATCTGAAGCCCATGTCCAGGATCCGTCTATGTGAGGTGGCTCTTGATGCACTGACTCCAGCCTTGTGAAAGTCCCCAACACTTTTGAATGGCCTTTTCCTGACAATCCTCTCCAGGCTGTGGTCATCCCTGCTGCTTGCGCACCTTTTTCTTCCACACTTTTCCCTTCCACATAAATTTCTATTAATGTGCTTTGATACAGCACTTTGGGAACATCCAACTTCCTTCGCAATTACCTTTTTGATGCTTTCCCTCCTTATGGAGGGTGTCAGTGAAGGTTTTCTGCACAACTGTCAGGTAAGCAGTCTTCCCCATGATTGTGATTTCAACTGAACCAGACTGAGATACCATTTAAAGGCTCAGAAACCCGGGGGCGTGGCCTGGACACGGAGCAAGCTGGACGTGTCTGCTTAGAGCTCCGACCGCACCGCAAAATAGCAAACTATAGCGTGTTAAACTAAATTGGCGAACCCAAAGTGACCCCAAAGGGATGTATAAGAGACCTGCTAAGAAGAACCCAAAGAAGGGTCCAGACTCTGGTGCCTCTGTGGCGGAAATTTTTGCGGCTCCACGTGCAGGGCTCGCGGGCCCACAAGATGGCGGGTGTGGAGGAAAGGACATCACCAACAAGATCTACAGCCACAGCAGGGGGAGTCCCGAACACAGCGGACATGGCGCAAATTCTCAACACCCATGCAGAAGTAAAAACATATCTTGCAGGGGAAATTGAGCATTCTACCAGGGTCCTACGCAGGGAAATTCAGGCAATCGGCGACCCCACCATGAAGCTGGAAGCTCGACTGGAGACAACAACCAAGGCCCACAACACGGCAATACTGCAAATGAACCAGCTGACTTCTAGAATGGCGGCAGCAGAGCTTGCCATAGAAGACCTGGCGAACAGATCAAGCTCCTGTGCAAGTGCCTGTCACGGTGGCGGGAACAGAAGATCTCCTACCTTTGCTGCGAGAATGGCAGACCGCCGGGGAGTAAGGTACTGGGGGTATGCCGCTAAAGGTCTGCAGAGACCTGCCTTAATGTAAACAAGACAGCTGAACTGGGAGGGTGAGCTGCTTGGCATTTGGGAGGGGGCACGAGGGGACAAGCTCCCATTGGGAGTCGCAAGGAGACTAATTACTGGTTGCGGAACAAGCTCCTAAGGTCTTTGTGGAGGAATGAAAATCCTCCCAGCACCGGACAACAGCAGATGCAGAACAGGGATTTGGGTGGGGGGGGGACGGGTTGAGGAGGTTCCTGGGGAGGATGGGGGCCTGGCGTGAGGGGACTCTGGGAATGCACTCCCGCTCGAACGTTATTGAAGATACAGCCTCCATTTGGCTCGGGGTGGAGGGGTGTTGTCGGTGGGCCGTGGAGCGGGTCCCCTTGAACATTTATCCGCCCTGACTAGTATAAGTATCAATAGCCTATGTATTAAACTGTTTAGGTGGACTGGGTGGGGAGCCTAGAGGGGAATGAGACATAGTGGGCGACAGGACACAGGGAGCGTCTCAGCAGCCCAACACTCCAGACCATTCACAAACAGCATAGACTGAACTATAGCCTGGCATATTACAAGGTACTGGGGAGAAGCTATGAAAGGCCAGAGGAGGCCCCTCACATCACCGTCACAACAACACCAACAATCACTCATTGCACCTTGAAACCCACATTGACCTATCCCACTGTAGATAATACCCACTAGGTTAGGAAGCCCCCACCACAACACAATAACAGACTCACCAGCAGTAGACAATAATCTCCGCCACTAAATACCCCAGTGATAACCCGGTTGGGACCCAACTCCCTGTGGGACACGACTGACAAGTATCAGTACAGGACAGAAGACGAGCAGTCCCATCTCTTGCACACTGTACACACAAGGGCTAACGGACCGTAGGACACAACTAGGAATCCATGGCATGACTTTAAGATGTGTCAGATTGTATGTCACACGACCAAAACTGTACCCCATTTCTACACAGCAATGACAAACCTTACTACCCTGTTGCCCGAATCCCACATATATGCTACGTTCCATCCCATATCCTCTGCTGGGTTCCCCGTATATCCAGCTCAACAAGAAATACTATACCCATACGGCTTTATTAGCAGCATGCATAAGGTCTAATTACGGGCATACAAGACGTCCCCTTACGTGAAATTGACATGGGGAAATAAGGAATGCAGGTTGTAAATGATACTATTTGTGTATTTTTTATATTCTTTTTTTCTTTTGTGTGTGGGTTTCTATATTCAACTGTTAATCTCCTAGCAGTAAAAGTGTAAATAAGGGGAAACTTGGCAATGTTACTGTTCCTTAAGATGTGATCTGTAATTGGATATATACAAACAGTGTTGGCGCAGCCCAGACACCACCCATGCTACATGTGGCTAGTGAGATGTGCTGAAATCAAACATGGACTAACCCGCGGGAGCTCCGCATACCATGCCCACATTCAGAGGTTATAACGTATAAGCCCCAGACGGTAGAGGACACCCTCCCTTCCCAGACATGGTGGCCTTAGGCACGAGATCCATAGAGCCTCGCAGCTAGCAAACGGATACACGCCCCCCCCCCCCACCACCACTTATTGTGTGACTGTAACGGACTGTTTCACTTACAAGAGGATAAAACCCAGCTTAGGCGATAATCCCCTTTTCCATAGACCAGCAGCTACTGCAAGCACCAATCTCCCGGACTGCAAACTGTACAAATCTTCCAACTCCCGAACTGGAAACACACGAACCCTGGAATAGCTGAACAGGAAAAGCATATAATCCGCTTACACTCCTGGCAGTCAGCATACAATCCAATTCCCCCAAAAACGAGACGACACATCAGTTTGAGGGTCAAGCAGAATCTCAGGTTTGGAACACGCAGCCTGCTTTTTATTACAGTTGTGCACATACAGGACACACCCAGGGGGAGGCATAAAACAACCAATCAAGTAATAGTAAAACCCACACATCCCCTCCCCTCAAGCAGCCCCCTCCAAGGACACGTGGCGAGGTCGGTTTCGCCACAGTGACCATAGGTTCAGAGGTCGAGAACCAGTTGTACTCCCCCCCCACACCAACACAGGGATGCCCCTCCCCAACCCCTCCCTGCCCGAGGCCGTCGTAACAAACCAACGCCAGCATAAGATAGCCCTCGAATTATAGGGATCACAGTCTCAAGCTATATCTCAGAACACATGACAAACGTTTAACACAGCATTTAGACGCAATTGTGGTTCCATGGTACAGGAACCCAAATCCCTCATAGCCCCTGCGTACTGCAGGTGATGAGATCCGGAACTGCACCCCACACCGGACTGGCGACTGGTAAGCCCAGTCATTATACTTGTTTATCTCTCTACTCCTTTTTTCTTTCTACTCTCCTAATCCTATCCCCCCTTCCCCCTTATGCTATTCTATCTCTACCCTTCTCTCCCTCTGCCCCCCACATATACGAAAGGATTAGCAGCGGTTATCCACCCCAAAAAATGGAAACAAGCAGTCATGACAGTGCACGGGGGAGACGGGGAAGGGTGTCGTCAGACGGCAATACGCGACATACTCTGCAACAGGAATGGCCGTAAAACTAACGTCCATAAACACTAAGGGACTGAACGCCTCTAGAAAGAGGTGCCTAATGCTCAGAGAAATAAAGAGACTAGATTCCGACATAGCTTTTATACAAGACATGCATATCTCCAAACGCACAACATTCCACATACGAGACCACATATACTCCACATCATATGAAGCCAGATCACACCGGAAATGCAATGGCGTAGCCATACTCATTCACAATAGATGCCCAGATCCTGTCATCAGATTTAGACACAGAAGGGACAAACATTATCCTGACGGGGACGTTATACTCCCATCCTGTTCATTTGATCAATGTATACACCCCCAATACACCAGACCCCGACTTCTAGGGAAAAATGACTGAACAAATACAGGCCCTTCCTAACGGCATGCTAATTATGGGGGTGGACTTCAATGCCGTACCAAGCCCGGCCGTTGATAGGAACTCTAGAGTAGGCCAGCTTAGCGACTTCATCCAGAGCACCGGCTTGTTGGACGTGTGGCGGGCCCAGCACCCCGGGGAGTTGAACTATACATTCTATTCCACACCACACGGAACCTACTCAAGGATCGACTATTTCCTTGTGACCCACACAAGCATGGCTAGGGTGACCGAGTCAAAAATCAGCTCCATTACGTGATCAGACCACGCTGACATTTCCCTAACATTGGACCGCCTCTGCACTGCATCGCCATGGAACTGGAGATTGAGCCACCATTTGCTGCGGGACCAGGAAACGCAAGCAGAAATTTGCGAGGATATCCAGAAATATTTTACCGAAAACTAAATGGAGGACGTAGCCCCAAACACAATCTGGGCATCAAATTGGCAACACGTTAGAAAGCACATAAAACTAAAGAGGTGGCGCGTCTCCTGGAAGTACTGAGGCAAACGGAACAAACACACAAAACATCACCAACCCCACAACATTTGGAGCAGCTGACGGAGACCCGAAGATCCATCTCCGAACTACTGATGGAGGACACTGTAAAGGCACTCAATTGGACGAAGAGGACATATTACAAACAGTCGAATAAGATGGACCCTCTGCTGGCCAGGACCCTACGACCACGACAAAAGCGTTCACACATCACTACGATCAAACATAGCGATGGCATGATTAAAAACTTCCCGTCAGATATAGCCCAAGTCTTCACCGACTATTATACGAAGCTCTAAAACCACACTCCGAGAAATCAAACCTCGCAGACCGAAGCACTGGAACATATGCACAACTTTCTAAAGGACCTAGACCTACCAAAACTCCCGACCACAGCGATACAGCTCCTCAACGAGGCGATAACAAGAGAGGAAGTGGATAGAGCAATAGCGGGCCTAAAGGGCAACAAGGCACCAGGACCAGATGGTTTTGATGGAGCATATTACAAGGCCTTCCATGAGGAACTTTCACCACGTCTGGAACGGTTATTCAACGACCTCATGGATGGCGGAAGCACAGAAAGCAGCATGTCCCTAGCTAACATATACTTCTCCAAAAACCAGGGACCCTCTACATGCCGATAACTACAGACCCACCTCGCTGATCAATCATGACATCAAGATACTGGCGAAAATCTTAGCGGACCGAATCCTGTATTAAAAACACTGATCCATCGAGACCAGGTGTGATTTGTGCCTGACAGACAGCTCTTTGAAAATATTGATCTCATCTGGCGCCAAAAGACCACCGACACACCAACGTTACTAGTATCAATAGACGCCGAAAAGGCCTTCAACAGGATCGAATGGCCGGGGAATGGGACAAGACAAGGCTGCCCCCTCTCCTCTTTCTGCTATCACTCGAGCCGCTAATGCAGGCGATGCGTCAACACCCGCGCATCACGGGGATAAAGGTGGCGGGGCAGGAGTTCCTCGCATACGCAGACGGCGTATTGCTGACCCTAACGAGGCCTACAGAATCCATGGCTTATTAACACAGTTCGGAACCTTCTCCGGCTATAAGGCGAACCTAGAAAAATCTAGTGCCCTCCCGATTGGCATGAATGCGAACGACATAGCAACGCTACAGGAAAACCACAAAATCCCTATAGTAAGGGACCACCTTAAGTACATAGGGATACGACTACCAAGCGACCCAACCAAAATACACCAACTGAACTATGCCCCACTAATTCGGACATTAATGCAAGACATGGAAATATGGCATGACAAACCATTATCATGGATTGGGCGTATTCACGCTATAAAAATGAACATTTTACCCAGAATTCTGTTCCTCTTCCAAGCACTACCCGCGAAACTGATGAAATCTGACTTGGCCCACCTACAAAAAGCAATAAGTGATTTTATAGGGCAAAATCGTCGCCATAGAATCTCCAGGAACATATTGTATAGACAAAAACAAAGTAGAGGGTTGGGCCTGCCACACCTCTACTTCTCTTACCTAGCGGCGCAGCTGGCACAGGTCGCGATGTGGCACGCACCTCTAGAGGTGAGGAGATGGGTGGACCTAGAGTCCCTTATGATGGGGGCTGACCTGCCACAGTATCATATGTGGGTACGCAGGGAAGACAGGCCAATCTTAAGGACGAATTGCCTGACTATATTAAATTCCCTGAGAATTTGGGACGCTTATGCACAGAAGTACAAATTGACATCAACTCTGTCCCCCTTAACTCCCATACTGAGAAATAAGGCATTTCCACCAGGTATGGCAGCCAGGGAATTTGCAAACTTGGAAAAAGCGGGGTTACAGAGGATTTGTCACATATACGAACATAAGAAACTAGTCCCCTTCGACCAACTCCAACAGGCAACACATCTCACTCTCACAGACTTTTTCATGTACGTACAGATACGGGACTTTGTCCAGCAGACACTCGTACAAAAGGCGGCAAAAGGTCCTTTGACCTTTTTCGAAAAAATGTGCCTTGACGAAAACACTCGAAAGGATTTAATAACCACGCTATACACACATCTGTGTTTAGAAACGAAGGAGTGGGGGTCACTGACATACACGGAAGCATGGGGGAGAGACTTAGGTGAGGTACTTGAGGGAGAGGAATGGAGGGACATATGGAAGGCAAACCACTCTGCTCTACAGGAGCAATCCTACAAAACGATGTTTAGGTGGTACACCACACCGGCCAAGCTATATCGGATGCGACAAACACCTACGGATGACTGTTGGAGGGGTTGCGGACACAGAGGCACATATTTACACATGTGGTGGGAGTGTCCCAAAGTTCAAGCTTTCTGGAAAAAAATACACAAACTGATTAAAAAGAAAATCTTCCACAGAGCACCCGTCCTAAACCCATGGACATACCTTTTAAATAGATCCATAGACTACTGGATCAGGGGGGAACAAAAACTGATTCATAAGATTACACTAGCCACAAAGAGAACGGTGGCACAAACATGGTTACAGGCGGACATGCCCCTCATACAGAGAATGATAGGCAACATAAAGGAGGTATACTTAATGGACAGCCTGACGGCAAGATTGAGAGGGACCACTTCCAAATTTGACGAACTGTGGGAGCCCTGTCATAGCTACACCCTATCCGGTCCCCCCTGAGATTGATACAATCACACAAAAAAATATATATATAGCAGACCGCGCTCCCCTCTTCTCTTCCCCATCTTTTCCCTCTTTCTCTTCCTATACTTATCTTTCTTCTCTTCTTCCCTCTCTCCCTTGAACACAAGTGCAAGGTGGAACAAGGTTTCTACCCATACACTCTAGCAACCTAGACGGACCCTGGCGGGCCCAGAGTCACAACACAAAAGGGACCAGGATGGGGGACCCGATCTGACATAAATATACTAGGACTATACAGTAAGTAAACGCTTGCTAACAAAGACAGGAGCTTAGGAATATAGACAGGGAAGCCATATAGATTGTTTAGAAGCAAACCATAGAGACAAGCCTAACCAGCAAGGGGCCCCAGGCAGTTGGGTCTAACCAAAGTGTGAAAAACACACAAGGATTGTAAATGCACAAAGGTTATAAGAGTTTTGTATGTTATACTCAGTATGCTAACTATACTATGAGACAGGTATTCATAAAGTTATGGTTATTATCTTAAAAAATAAATAAATAAACAAGACGAACAGTTCTACAAGGCGCACAGACGGATCAAATGCATAAACACAACGAGATATTTGGAAGCCAACAAGAGGAAGGTTGCAGTACCATGAGCTGAGAACTGGATAGTCAGATCTAAATGTAATAAGGGATTAAACAATTGTTAACCTCTGCTTTTGTACTGAACCAAATGATTGGAAATACATGTGACATTACTGTTTGTTTTGGAATAAATAAAGAAATAAAAAAATAAAATAAATAAAGGCTCAGAAACCCTTTGCAGGTGTTATGGCTTACTTAGCTGATTAGAGTGGGACACTGTGAGCCTAGAATATTGCACCTTTTAACAATATTCTAATTTACTGAGATTGTGGATTTGGGGTTTTCATGAGCTGTAAGCCATAATCATCGCACTTATGACAAATCACAGCTTGAACCATCTTGATTTGCATGTAATGTGTCTATCTCATATATTAGTTTCCCCTTTTACGTTGCATTACTGAAATAAATTAACTTTTCCGCGATATTCTAATTTTTAGAGTATCACCTGTATAATCGGGGGGCAACCTAATATGCAGTGGGTAGGAGCTATTAATTCTAATAACCAGTGGGATACCTAATGTCTTCTGTAGTCTCCTAGCCCCCATCCATGGGTTGGTGGGTGAGGGTTATAATATTAGCAACCAGGGGGACCCAATGACCCCCCCCACCTCCCAGCTTCCACCAATTGGCGGTGGGTAGAGCCTATTAATGAGAGAAGTGAGATTTGCTTGTCAGAGCACTCTAACTGAGATTCTATAGTATAGAGTTGTTTGTGTCACTGTTTTGTTTTTTTTCAATTGTATTTAAATTTCTCAATAAAAATAGTATAGTTCTATATTAAATATATTTAAAAAATAAAATAGAAATAGAGATTTTTTTATGCTATACCTTTTCTATTTCTGTTGGTCACTTCTCACTCAATTTATTTTGGGGGTGCCACGGACAGAACACATTAAACAGTTCATTAATTTCTCCGTTTGTTTGTTGCATAATTTTGTCATATTACGCTTTGGAAGTATGGAATTCGGACGACTGATTGATTACCCGAAATTTGGATTTGAAATTAAATGTAATTCTTAAAATAATATAAACTCCTGGTGAGCGTGGTAATCTTGTCATCTAGATACCGATACTATACATTTGAATAATTTTGTACAATTGATTATCAGGTAGGCTAATTGTTGTTTCTGCGAGACATAGGGGTATCCCATAACTGCAGTTAGTTACCACTACAATTATACCTACCTGATACCCTTGAAGAGTAACAGGTTCTGTATAATCTGACTGACAGTTGTGAATGGTTTATGGGAGGGTGTATGACAATCTCTCATTATTACATTTTTTTATTTTATTTTCCTCGTACTTTCTATTTGCAATGTTTAATAAAGCCTTAATGGAGACATATAAGGATCACTCATTTATGACTCTCTGTTTGCTACTTTCAGTGTAGTCTAGACTACAGGCTTATGCAATGTATGATCATATAATGTAACTAAACCCTCGTTATTTTTTGCCTAGATTAGGTGTGTAAAAAAAAAAAATAGCAAACTCTGTCAGCTTTAAAGTTGCTGTTTAGTAGATAAGGGAGTGCGCTGGATTTTCATTGTTATTGTACTTATTGGCTCCCAGCAGCACCATATTTATGCATGTTTAGGTGAGTACAGCCAGCCACTTGTTTTCTGATAGTCTAGACTTAAGCAGGAGTTTAGTTGTTGAGTTTATTTTGCAAGTTTTTAGGTATGTTTCCAACAAAGTTGTTTTGTTTTATTTTGAGTGTATAATGAATCCCTGGGTTATGAAAGTGACTATTCTACCTGAATCTTTCCTTTTTTTGAGTTTTATACAAATTTGTAGTTTTATAGTTAAAGCTTCCAAGTACGAGCCCCACGTTGGGCGCCAATTGTAACTGCGGCTGGTTCCCTTATTTACCACTATAACGTCTTAAAGCATAGAACTTAGCAGGACTAACCATACCGATATCTTAGCCATAATTTTACATAGTAAGAGATCCTCTATTTAACATATATAAATAATTGAGAATACAATATAAAACTAGAAAAGCTACAATTTCTGGGGAAATTGTGTGAAGTGTTCTTGCCTCCACCAGTAGTCTACAACTGGAGTGGGCGGAGTAACTGTTATTATTTATTTATATAGCACATTTAATTGCAACGTTTGATGTTGAAACCTTGTACAGTTTGATAACACATGAACATGGATTCCAACATGCCAGACACTTCTTGGACCAGAAATTTTACGTACAGATCAGAGGTAATGCCCAAAGTGCTTCACAGTTACATTAAAACTATGGCTTATCTGTGGACATTTTTAGTGGCAGCAGGGATAGCTGAACGTTTTGATATAAGATTTGTGTAGGTGGGCCTGAAAATGAGGGAGTGGTTAGTGCAGTTTAGAAATCATGTCCTGATTTTTCAGCTTTTGCCAGCTCCCACTCTAGCTTTGCCATTCATTCCTATGGGACAAATTTCGCCACAAGAACAACGATATTCCGAGAACCATTCGCCGAAACGTTCCACAAAGTAATAGCAATCCGATCGGGAACAATCTGCAGGTTTTGGTATATTTTTGTCTATGTAGTGTAAAAACTGTGGGAGGAGTTAGGGTGGCAAATTTGGCTATAATAATAATAATATATATGTGAGATAACAGTAAGTGGTCTTGCTATGCAAGAACACTTAACTAGAAAAGCTACAATTTCTGGGGAAATTGTGTGAAGTGTTCTTGCCTCCACCAGTAGTCTACAACTGGAGTGGGCGGAGTAACTGTTATTATTTATTTATATAGCACATTTAATTGCAACGTTGTTGCCCAAAGTGCTTCACAGTTACATTAAAACATACAGTTATAAAAACATTAGCAGGTGTAAAAGGCTTTGTCTATGACATCACTTGCTGCTGCAGCCTTGCACAGGTCAGAGTATTTTTGCGGTTGCCATCTTCAAACGGTTGTATTTTAAAAACTATAAATCCCACAGTGAAGAGCTTTATATTATGAGAATCACAAGACCCAGACCTACATTTTGATGTATAGTATGTCTCTGAGATATTAACAATGAAGGCACAGTCGTTGTTTAGAAATTGCCCTCTAAATGTGAGCTTTGCAGAGTGGAGTTTCAGTCAATGGACTGCGTGAGTTGCAAACAAATGGTCATATTGTGAAATCTATAAGGACTATGACTTAGTTGTGGACATTTTTAGTGGCAGCAGGGGTAGCTGAATGTTTTGATATAAGATTTGTGTAGGTGGACCTGAAAATGAGGGAGTGGTGGCAGTTTAGAAATCATGTCCTGATTTTTCAGCTTTTGCCAGCTCCCACTCTAGCTTTGCCATTCATTCCTATGGGACAAATTTCACCACAAGAACGACGATATTCCGTGAACCATTCGGCGAAACATTCCAAAAAGAAATAGCAATCCGATCGGGAACAATCTGCACGTTTTGGTAAATTTTTGTCTCTGTAGTGTAAAAACTGTGGGAGGAGTTAGGGTGGCAAATTTGGCTATAATAAGAATAAGAATAATATATATGTGAGATAACATAAAGTGGTCTTGCTATGCAAGAACACTTAACTAGGAAAGGTACAATTTCTGGGGAAATTGTGTGAAGTGTTCTTGCCTCCACCAGTAGTCTACAACTGGAGTGGGCGGAGTAACTGTTATCATTTATATAGCACATTTAATTGCAACGTTGTTGCACAGTTACATTAAACCATACATTTATAAAAACATTAGCAGGTGTACAAAAGGCCCTGTCTATGACATCACTTGCTGCTGCAGCCTGGCACAGGTCAGAGTAGTTTTTGCGGTTGCCATCTTCAAACGGTCGTATTTTAAAAACTTTAAATCCTACAGTGAAGAGCTTTATATTATGAGAATCACAAGACCCAGACCTACATTTTGATGTATAGTATGTCTCTGAGATATTAACAATGAAGGCACAGTCGCAGTTTAGAAATTGCCCTTCAAATGTGAACTTTGCAGAGTGGAGTTTCAATGAATGTCAATGGACGCCGTGAGTTGCAAACAAATGGTCATATTGTGAAAACTATCAGGACTATGGCTTAGCTGTGGACATTTTTAGTGGCAGCAGGGATAGCTGAACGTTTTGATATAAGATTTGTGTAGGTGGGCTTGAAAATGAGGGAGTGGTGGCAGTTTAGAAATCATGTCCTGATTTTTCAGCTTTTGCCAGCTCCCACTCTAGCTTTGCCATTCATTCCTATGGGACAAATTTCGCCACAAGAACGACGATATTCCGAGAACCATTAGCCGAAACGTTCCACAAAGTAATAGCAATCCGATCGGGAACAATCTGCACGTTTTGGTATATTTTTGTCTATGTAGTGTAAAAACTGTGGGAGGAGTTAGGGTGGCAAATTTGGCAATAATAATAATAATAATATATATGTGAGATAACAGTAAGTGGTCTTGCTATGCAAGAACACTTAATAACTAGAAAAGCTACACTTTCTGGGGAAATTGTGTGAAGTGTTCTTGCCTCCACCAGTAGTCTACAACTGGAGTGGGCGGAGTAACTGTTTTTATTTATTTATTTATTTATATAGCATTTAATTGCCACGTTGTTGCCCAAAGTGCTTCACAGTTACATTAAACCATACATTTATAAAAACATTAGCAGGTTTACAAAAGGCCCTGTCTATTACATCACTTGCTGCTCCAGCCTGGCACAGGTCAGAGTATTTTGGTGGTTGCCATTTTAAAACGGTCGTATTTTAAAAACTATTAATCCTACAGTGAAGAGCTTTATATTGTGAGGATCACAAGACTCAGACCTACATTATGATACATAGTATGTCTCTGAAGTATTAAAAATAAAGGCACAGTCGCAGTTTAGAAATTGCCCTTCAAATTTGAGCTGGCTAGAGTGAAGTTTCAATGAATGTCAACGGACGGCATGAGTTGCAAACAAATGTTCATATTGTGAGAACTATCAGGACTATGGCTTAGCTGTGGACATTTTTAGTGGCAGCAGGGATAGCTGAACGTTTTGATATAAGATTTGTGTAGGTGGACTTGAAAATGAGGGAGTGGTGTCAGTTTAGAAATCATGTCCTGATTTTTCAGCTTTTGCCAGCTCCCACTCTAGTTTTGAACATTTTGCCATTCATTCCTATGGGACCAATTTCGCCACAAGAACAACGATATTCCGTGAACCATTCGGCGAAACGTGGGAACAATCCACACGTTTCGGTATATTACTGTCTATGTAGTGTAAAAACTGTGGGAGGGGTTAGGGTGGCAAATTTGGCTATAATAAGAATAATAATAATAATATATATGTGAGATAACATTAAGTGGTCTTGCTATGCAAGAACACTTAATAATATATATGTGAGATAACAGTAAGTGGTCTTGCTATGCAAGAACACTTAACTAGAAAAGATACAATTTCTGGGGAAATTGTGTGCAGTGTTCTTGCCTCCACCAGTAGTCTACAACTGGAGTGGGCGGAGTAACTGTTATTATTTATATAGCACATTTAACCCCTTAGCGACCAAGGACGGTTCAGGACCGTCATCGGCATTTTTGCATTGCCGACCGATGACGGTCCTGAACCGTCCTAACGGTGCAATGTACCTACCCGATCGCCGTTGTTTCCCCGGCGGCGATCGGCGGTGCTCCCGTTGTGGGGAGACTGCCTGCAGCCCAGACAGTCTCCCCATGGCAGATTAGGACCCCTGTGACCATGTGATCGCTCAACGGGGCGACCACATGGTCACAATAGGTGTCCATGTGTCTGCCTGCAGGGGGACTGTCTGTGCTGACAGGCAGTCTCCCTGCTAGTGTAAAATCATAAAAAAAATGTAAGTTAATGTTAATAAAAAAAATAATAATTATATATGTGTGTAAATATAGACATATATTATATAATATATGTCTATATATCATATATATGTCATACTAAGTGTATTTTATATTAATATGTACATATATTAATATAAAAACACACTTATAATTAAATTACACACGTTTATATATAATATATATAAAAACTATATATATTGTGTGTGTATATATATATTATAAAATACAAATAATAAGTAAATTCAATTAAATTAAAAAAAATAAAAAATAATAAAAAATTTTAAAAAAATTACATATCTATATGAAATTTTATTCTAACTGTATTTTGATATTAAAATATATATTTATATCAAAATACACTTAGAATGAAATTGTATATCTATCTATGTATATATAAATAAAAATAATATGAAATATACATATGTCCATATACAAAATTACATAAATAATTATATAAATATGCATGTAGACTTCAAATATATAAATATGCATATATGTAGCGGAGAGCCGATCTTGCACAGCTATTCTCCACTAGAGATTCCAGTGAGGCTCAGGAACAAGGTGATGTTAAGTCCATAGGCAAGGTTTCCAGCAGGTAAAGTAATACAGCAGTATCCCCATCGCAATCCCAATAACTGGACGACACACAGTTTCAGGAGTAGACTGACAAGCTTTATTCCACAGTTCCTTATAAAGCCCTCTCCCATGCAAGGGAGGAGGTTCTATCACTTAAGACATTATCCAATCTCTAAGTAGTAACCTCCCACAGATCTCCTCCCCTCCTCTAGCATCATAATCCCCTTATTGTGTACACAGTTTTCCCCGAGTTTTGGATGTACCCTAAATACTTGGGGTACATCCACAAATCCAACATCCCCAGATAGCTCTATTCTGGGGGACCAACATACTTAAAAATTAGCCCATTCGGATGAATGGTTCGTGAGATATGGGGTTCCAAAGATTTGACCGACCGCATGGGTAAAGTATCCGAAAACAGTTCCATGCATTTTGGCCCTGCGGTCGGTCACAAACAAGGGAATGAAAACAGGCGAATTGCCTGTGTTATAGAGCCTGGAGAGGGTTTGAATGAATTCCCTTGTTTATGGGGCTCTTTCTACCGAACGGCGGGTCATTCGGTAGTTTCCATACGAATTTCTGGAAGTATGGAGGTCTCAGCGGTGTTTGCCTAGTCAAGTGTCCGATTTTAGTTCCAGACACTCGACGGCAAAACACCGCTGTTCGGTAGTTTAAGATGGCCGCCGCCACGTGTTTGTTTCCCGAATGGCGGCCACCCAGAGGACAAAGACCACACTGCACTGATTGCCAATTACCTGTTTGCAACATTGTTGCAAACGGTAATTGGAGGCACACTCATTCCTGGGTGGTCTGGTTGTTCGGTAGTTTCATTCCCTTGTTTTATTTGAATGATTCTACCGAACAACTAGAGGAATACAATTCTTTACATACATTTAACTGTCATTATACCCGGATACCATGCTTTCTATACATGTACATACACATTAAACCAGCCATATGACCAAATACACTTATTCTCATACATGTCGTGGGACAGCCCGGTACCAATCCGCTACACTGCTCCCCCTTGCCCACAAGCCGGCATACACAGTCTGATCCAACACGGATCGGCTTGGGGATGTCCGGGGGCTCACGGATCATTTCTCTAAGTCAGTTTGTCTTGACAACCCGTCAGCATTTCCATTCTGCTTACCCGGCCGGTACTGAGTCGTGGGAACACCCACCTAGGTACAACTGTTTTGCGTAGGCACATGATCGCACATCACAAACGCCTATGGGATCAACACATGAGTACAAGCAGCACACAAACTTAAAGCCGCCATCCTCCTCCTGGTCCAGCATCTTCAGCCACGTCAACCACGTCAACCACTGCTGTCCTCCTTGCCCCCTCTCAACCATCCGCCACTCCGTCTCTCGCCTTGTGCAGTTCCCGCTCATCTGCCCACAGTCAGGTGTCTGTCAAGGACATGTTTGAGCGTAAGAAGCCAATGTCAGAAAGTCACCCCCTTGCCCAGCGTCTGACAGCTGGCTTCTCTGAACTATTAGCCCGCCAGATTTTACCATACAAGCTGGTGGAGTCTGAGGCGTTAAAATTTTTTTCGGCTATTGGGATACCGCAGTGGAAGGTACCCAGACGAAATTTCTTTGCACAAAAGGCAATCCCCCAACCTGTACTCGATTGTGCAAAAGTAAGTAATGGCATGTCTGGCACACAGTGTTGGGGCAAGGGTCCATCTGACCACTAATACCTGGTCTGCAAAGCATGGTCAGGGCAGGTATATCACCTACACTTCGCATTGGGTAAACCTGCTGACGGCTGCCAAGCATGGAATGCGTGGCTCTGCAGAGGAGTTGGTGACACCGCCACGACTTGCAGGCAGGCCTGCTGCCACCTCCTCTACTCCTCCTACTCATCCTCTTCCATAACCTCCTTGGCTGAGTCCTCTTCTGCTGCTGCGTCTTGCTCCACATCAACGGCACCCCCCCAGCTCCCCAGGTACTATTCCACATCCCGGATACGTCAGTGTCACGCCATCTTGGGTTTGACTTGCTTGAAAGCAGAGAGTCACACCGGACAAGCACTCCTGTCCGCCCTGAACGCACAGGTGGAAAAGTGGCTGACTCCGCAGCAACTGGATATCGGCAAAGTGGTTTGTGACAACGGAACAAATTTGTTGGCGGCATTGAAGTTGGGCAAGTTGACACATGTGCCGTGCATGGCACATGTGTGTAATCTGATCGTACAACGCTTTGTGCATAAGTACACAGGCTTACAGGACATCCTGAAGCAGGCCAGGAAGGTGTGTGGCCATTTCAGGTGTTCCTACACGGCCATGGCGCACTTTGCAGATATCCAGCGGTGAAACAACATGCCAGTGAGGCGCTTGATTTGCGACAGCCCGACACGTTGGAATTCAACACTGCTAATGTTTGATCACCTGCTCCAACAAAAAGCCGTTAATGAATATTTGTATGACCGGGGTGCTAGGACAGCCTCTGGGGAGCTGGGAATTTTTTTGCCACGTTACTGGACGCTCATGCGCAATGCCTGTAGGCTCATGCGTCCTTTTGAGGAGGTGACAAACCTAGTCAGTCACACCGAAGGCACCATCAGCGACATCATACCATTTGTTTTCTTCCTGGAGCGTGCCCTGCGAAGAGTGCTGGATCAGGCCGTAGATGAGCGTGAAGAGGAAGAGGAAGAGTTGTGGTCACCATCACCACCAGAAACAGCCTTATCAGCATCGCTTGCTGGACCTGTGGCAACGCTGGAAGAGGATTGTGAGGAAGAGGAGTCAGAGGAGGAATGTGGCTTTGAGGAGGAGGAGGAAGACCAACCACAACAGGCATCCCAGGGTGCTCGTTGTCACCTATCTGGTACCCATGGTGTTGTACGTGGCTGGGGGGGGAAGAACATACCTTCATTGAGATCACCGAGGAGGAGGGACGGGAAATGAGTAGCTCGGCATCCAACCTTGTGCAAATGGGGTCTTTCATGCTGTCATGCCTGTTGAGGGACCCTCGTAAAAAAGGGCTGAAGGAGAACGACTTGTACTGGGTGTCCACGCTACTAGACCCCTGGTATAAGCAGAAAGTGGCGGAAATGTTACCGAATTACAACAAGTCAGAATGGATGCAGCATTTGCAAAATAAATTAAAAAGTATGCTTTACACATTGTATAAGGGTGATGTCACAGCACAACAGGAATCTAACAGGGCAAGAGGTGAAAGTCATCCTCCCACGACCACGCCGGCAAGGACAGGACACTTTAAAGACGTGTTGTTGATGGAGGACATGTGGACCTTTTTAAGTCCTACGCATCGCCACAGCCCTTCGGGATCCACCCTCAGAGAACGACTCGACCGACAGGTAGCAGACTACCTCGCCTTAACTGCAGATATTGACACTCTGAGGAGCGATGAACCCCCTTGATCCGATTCCCTGTATGGGCTTCCCCTGCACTGTCTGCTGCAGCTCTGTTGCGGTTAAAGGTTAACAGGGGTGGCTTAGTGTAATTATATATTTCCGATTTAACTATTGACACAGGAATAACCATAGCGAGGACTAGGAGAGTGTAACACTTAAAAAGTGTGAGGTTAGGCATATCTGAAGTTTACATGTTATGTTTGTCTAGGGTTATTGTTGCAGGCAGAACTATATATAGTAGTCTAACTTTCCACTGCTGGGTATAAATCAGCAAATATGTTTAAGACAGTTTTGCCATCACAGTTACAGTAGATTTTAGTAGGTAATTAAACGTGGCATTGGTATGCTTATGGTTAATAGTGAGCATGCCAGACTAATCAAACATATTATAAAATTGTTGCACGTTATATTCGTAGAGGAACACATAATAATAGGTTGCCAGACATGCAGGCTAATTAACATGGGGATGGCCAGTAGCCGGCTGTCTAGGGACACAACCAGTGAGTGTGAGGAGACATAATGATATTATGTAAAGATTATGAATAATTGCTTCAGTATGAGATGGCATATTGGAAGCAAGCAGAAATTAAGAATAGTTGCGTCAAGCAAAACATTTGAGCAATACTTAATGTGAGAGTCCCGTGGAGTGTGTCCTTCTCAGCGTGAAATGTTATAGAGTTTCATCCGCAGGTTAGCATAGAGTCGGTCAAAGAACTCCAGAGTGCGAGCAGGCGGTGCGGTGAGGATTCTGTTTGTTGCCGGTCGCGTCTGCGCCGCCATCTTGCTCGGGCCCCCATAGTCCCGCTCGGCTGCAAGTGTGTCCGCTTTTGTGAGTCGTTTTGTGGGGGTGGTCGGCCCCCGCAAGGACCGGGATAACCCCCGCCGGTCCAGAGGGGGGGGGCAGCAGGGCAGTGGTTGATTGCCGCTTGTGAGGAGGTTCTGTGCCGGGGTATCTGTAGCTTCCCCCAGGCCTCAGGCTCTGCTCCAATGTAGGCCGCATGGTCGATTCAGGTGTTCGCTTTGTTTTTAAATGTTGGACGGGTATTGTTCTGTTCCCCGTTCGGTCCTGGTTCTGTTTATGGACTTCCTGCATAGCTGGCACGGTTTTGGCAGTTGTGAGGGTCGTTTTTATATCTGCCAGTGCAGGAGCTCACAGAAAATACCTCAGTCCATTTTGGCTGCCAGGCCCCGCCACCTCACCTTTCTTAAGATGAATGAGGGATGGATCCCGAATGGACTGACAGTGGGCGATACATTAGACTAAAAGAGGCCTGATGAGATGAGCTGCCTTGGGCTGAAAATGGTCCACACGCTGCTGTATTTTAGCTCTGAATGCCTGTTGACTTGCGTGACTTATCCGCCACCAACTAGGGTTCAAGCCGCAATGTTTTAGGGCACTTTCTGCCTGGGAAACAAACATCAATTTTTATGGCCGCTGCTACAGCAGCGGCTGCAACAATACCTAATTTTTCAGGCATGTGTACATGCCTAATTTTTCGGCCCTCTGGTGCTGCACTGTGGCTTCAAAAACCAAACCCCAAAAAAGGCACATAACAGGGATTAAACGGATAGGAATAGTACTACTTAACACACCACTCCTATCTGGTGGCACATTAGATTGCACGCGCAGTGCCCCAAATTTGAAGTAGGAGGACCGACCAAGCATCTTTTTCCATCTCCTGGTTCCTAAAAATCTATGCCATATACACGTTCCCTGATAGGGCGCCAGCTCGTTATTCTCTTGGGCGCCCGTTCGTTATTCTCTTTTTCACTTCACTAGGGACACTTTACTGCACTATGGGCACTCAGACCCACTCTTTTTCTTGCACAGTGTTATTCCTAGCCAGCATCTGTGATGGGAAATCAGGCAGTCATCTAAACGTTTAGATTGAGCTTTAGCTTAGAACACCCTTGAAGGTGTTTAAGGAGATTAGGGCTAGTTTAGAGGATTCTTCTTAGACCTCTCTGAGTCTTTATAGCCCTTCTACCTATCCAGCATTTCTGGAAACTAGCTAAGAGAAAGGGTGGCTGTGTGTCTGTGATACATTTAACTTTATATCACCTTATTGACACGTTATCACTCCGGTCTCCATACTCTCTGCCTGCCTATACCCATCTATTTAGAGGGAATTTCCTTGCCCATGCCAATATTATATAGGTAATAGTATTACCATTATTACACAATTAGGTCTCTGAGGACAGGTGTCAATCCATATCTGCCAAGTGACCCTATGTAGGTGGAACAGTCCCTATTCTGCTCTGTGTCAGTGTGTATCAGGGATTCTTAGGACAGGTGTCAATCCATATCTGCCAAGTGACCCTATGTAGGGGGAATGGTCCCTATTCTGCTCTGTGTCAGTGTGTATCAGGGCCTCTGAGGACAGGTGTCAATCCATATCTGCCAAGTGACCCTATGTAGGGGGAACAGTCTCTATTCTGCTCTGTGTCAGTGTGTATCATGGTCTCTGAGAACAGGTGTCAATCCATATGTCAAGGTGTCAATATGTCATATGTCAGGTGTCAATCCATATCCATTGTGACTTAGGAATGTTAGGCGATTTCTGCACTTTATGGATTAAAACCAGACTCTGCATCAACTGTGTAATTTTCCATGGGAGTTTTGCCATGGATCCCCCTCCGGCATGCCACAGTCCAGGTGTTAGTCCCCTTGAAACAAGTTTTCCATCACTTTTGTGGCCAGAAAGAGTCCCTGTGGGTTTTAAAATTTGCCTGCCCATTGAAGTCAATGGCGGTTCGCGAACGTTTGCGGAAGTTCCCGTTCGCCAACCGAAAAATGTGGTGTTCGCGACATCACTAATGCAGGATTGTTTATAGATTTTTCTTACTTACATACATATACACACACATATATATATATATATATATATATATATATATATATATATATATATGTGTGTGTGTGTATAAAAGTATAGAATGTCCTTGCACTCACGCTTAGTTGAATGTTTGCCGGGTGCTTGAAATCCAGGAAAATTGAAATATGTGTAGATAATGATCAGCACTCTCGGACTTTGAAGATTAAAACATGAAGTTTATTGATAATCCATTAAAAATAAGATCGACGTTTCAGTCCCAGCAGGGACTTTCATCAGGATCCCTGCTGGGACTGGAAAGTCGATCTTATTTTTAATGGATTATCAATAAACTTCATGTTTTAATCTTCAAAGTCCGAGAGTGCTGATCATTATCTACATATATATATATATATATATATATATATATATATATATATATATATATATATATATATATATATATTGTGACAAACTTACTTTCCTGTGTGTTTGTGTCAGGATCTTTTGGCAACTGCACAGCCCTCTAGGGTAAGAAAACCATGTCAAGACAAGGTCCAGTTTCAAAAAGGCCTCTGGCTTGTTTATTTTCTGTTGTTAAGAAGTAACAGGATACAATAAACAGCAAACCTTCTTTCTCCTCAAAACACTTCCCTCACTCCACCCTGCTTTAACTGCAGTTATATAGCTGCTCACAGCCCCTACAGGTGAGGCTAATGACCTTGTTAGGCAGTGGGCCAGAACTCCTTAGAAAACCTGGGCTGGACTCTTGCACAACCACTCTGACAGTGCGTGTAGAATCGGCCCACCCTGCTCTTCCGAATACTCTACCCCAGGGCCCCAAATAACAACAGAGGAAAAAAAAACTAGATTTAAACTTAACTTTCCCTGGGGCTGCATGTGCTTACCCACATGTCAGGATAGTGGCTGTGCAAAAGTCTGTGTGCCAGATATACACCACTGACCACCATCCCCAACACTCGTGTCATCTAAGTATGCGGCCGCATAACAGCTGTGAGGCTTCAAAATCCTATCAATCAGTCTTTGAAAAGTGGCAGGGGCCCCATGTAACCAAAATGGTAGCACCTTGTATTGGAATAATCCCCCTGATGTCGAAAAAGCTGTCTTTTCTTTTGCTCTGTCTGTAAGAGGTACTTGCCAATAACCCTTCGTCAGGTCTAAAGTAGTCAGGTACTGAGCCTTACCCAGTCTCTCTATTAGTTCATCAACCCTAGGCATTGGATAAGCATCAAACTTGGACACACTATTTAATTTACGAAAATCATTACAAAATCTTAACGAGCCGTCAGGTTTTGGCACCAATACTATAAGGCTATTCCACTCGCTTTGTGATTCCTCAATAATATCAAGATCTAACATTTTCTTAATTTAAGCAGATAGAGCCTCTTTCTGTGCTTCTGGAATTCTGTATGGTTTAAGACTTATTGTCACGGCTTACCTTGGTGGGAGTACAGTGTGCAGAGATATGCTCACCCTTGCAATTAAACACAGGCCAAGGTGGTCAGGGAAGAACTCACCTGGCCTGTGAGTCTGTGCACGGGGGCTGTTCAGGATAACCAGGTCGAAGTACAGACAAGGACTAGAGCAGGAGAATCGTCATGGGTAAGCCAGTGGTCAGAGGATGCCAGAATTCAGGATAAACGAGTAGAGAGCCGAGGTCAGAGGATGCCAGAAGTCAGGGTACAACGAAATAACAATCCAAGGTCAGGAGAACACTGGAACACGGAACAGCAATACTCGAACCAGAGTCAATGAACTGACACTGCCCTTGGGGAGGGGCAGTGTCTTATACCTTGTTAATTAGCTATCAGATTCAGCTGGAGAGTTACTGACAGGTCTGAGCCTTGTGAAGTCTAGCCCTCTAGTGCTGCAGGCACTTCAAGAATAAACAGGAGTTATCCAAAGTCCTGAAATGGCTCAGAGGTAACATAGCAGGATACAGTCCAGAAGAACCACGGTTCAAATCCCCTGTTGGCCGCTTCTGGGGTGACCACGTCTGGCAGTCGGGATGTCATGGTGGCGATCATGACAATACCTCCCCCTTAAGAACGCACTCTGGGCGTTACTAGGATGTTCTTCATTGTTTTTTAGATTGGAAATACCTTCCTCCTCCAAGAGATCAAAGATATCCTCTGGCAGGAGGTACATATGCCCATAATCATCCATGCCATAAGTTCGTCCTTCTTCCAGATCATTGGGAAACACAGCACCTACTGTAGCATTTGCTCTAGTCGTTCTCACAGGAGAGGCGTTCGCAGCTTCCTCAAACACATCTAGATCCTGTTTGCATTCAACTGTGACATTAGAGGCATACGTGCGGTCAGGTGGTAGAACTTTTTTGGCCAGGCATGAAGTGGTGATGGTGCTTGCTTGAACAGTAGTTTCTTCAAGAAGAGGTACAGATGTTTCTGGAGCAGGAGGTAGAGATTCTTCAGGGGTACTGGTAGCTGATTCTAGAGAAACACAGATTGTATTAACTACCGTGGTCTGAGTACTCTTATGTGTCACGGATCGTGGACCAGACTGACAGTGACTTTAGCGTTTCTCAGGCAGAGGTGCAGACTTGGCCGGATGGGTATGCATAACCCCAACTTGAACGGTTTCTGCCCGATGTGGGCGAATTGGGCAGAGTGAGATAAAGTGCCCTCTTTCACCACAATAAAAACAAAGGCCATGATTTCTCCGCCGGTCTCTTTCTTCACTAGTCACCTTGAGCTGGACCAATCCTATTTCCATAGGTTCATCTGAGTCAAGAGGAAGGTAGGATTGCTCTGGGGCCTTCCTAGGAACAGGAGCATAATGAGGCAGCACGGGGTTGTGGTATTGGTACAGGTTCCCTTTGTTTCTGGGAACCTCTGGGACGTGGTGCTGGTTTAGGCACATCGGTCTTGCTAGGAGTCTTGCACTGTGCTTCCATGGCAGTCATGAAAGCATCCCATCCAGCAAGGACAGGACTCTGAGACTGCAACATTTCATGTGCCCATTGTTTAATTTTTCCAGACAGCAGGTTAATAGCTGCTCGGACCTTTATGAAGTCATTGGCATAAGTCCGAGACTTCAGGGAAAACACCAATTCACAATCCACTTTAAAGCATAGGAAGGAAGCATGGTTACCATCAAATCTCTCCGGCATAACTGTAAACGGTTCAGGATAAACAGGTTCCAGGGCTGGGCCTACCGTGCCTTTAAGAAAACGAACTTCTCGCTGCAGCTCCAAGACAGTCTGGGCCAGGCTGGATACTTGCTGGGTAAGCAATTGAGACATCTCTGCAGACTCCATTATGGTCAGTTCATTCTGTCACGGCTTACCTTGGTGGGAGTCCAGTGTGCAGAGATATGCTCACCCTTGCAATTAAACACAGGCCAAGGTGGTCAGGGAAGAACTCACCTGGCCTGTGAGTCTGTGCACGGGGGCTGTTCAGGATAACCAGGTCGAAGTACAGACAAGGACTAGAGCAGGAGAATCGTCGTGGGTAAGCCAGTGGTCAGAGGATGCCAGAATTCAGGATAAACGAATAGAGAGCCGAGGTCAGAGGATGCCAGAAGTCAGGGTACAACGAAATAACAATCCAAGGTCAGGAGAACACTGGAACACGGAACAGCAATACTCGAACCAGAGTCAATAATCTGACACTGCCCTTAGGGAGGGGCAGTGTCTTATACCTTGTTAATTAGGTATCAGATTCAGCTGGAGAGTTACTGACAGGTCTGAGCCTTGTGAAGTCTAGCCCTCTAGTGCTGCAGGCACTTCAAGAATAAACAGGAGTTATCCAAAGTCCTGAAATGGCTCAGAGGTAACATAGCAGGATACAGTCCAAAAGAACCATGGTTCAAATCCCCTGTTGGCCGCTTCTGGGGTGACCACGTCTGGCAGTCGGGATGTCATGGTGGCGATCATGACAATTATCTTCACCCCTGGTTCTGTAACAATATCATGCTTGATAACGTTAGTCCTGCCTGGATCTACAGAAAATACATCCTTGTTTCTACCAATAAAGTCCCTTACTTCCTGTTTCTGGTGGGGGGATAGTGTGTCTGGTATGTTTACTTCAAGTTCACTACCAGTCCTATAAGTGACAATTGAAGTGTTTAAGACCTCTCTATCCTTCCAGGGTTTTAGTAAATGTATATGATAGATTTGCTCAGGCTTTCTCCTATAGGGTTGTCACACTTTATAATTAACTTCCCCAACCTGTTCAATAACCTCATATGGGCCATGCCAAGATGCTAGAAATGGATTTTCTACTGTAGGGACCAAAACAAGTACCCTGTCTCCTGGGTGAAAAACTCAGTCTGGCATTTTTATTATAACTGTTTTTCTGGGCCTCTTGGGTGTTTTTTTTTTTTAAAACATAATACAAAGTAGGAACTACTTTGTTTTATGTATTTTTCCTACTCTTGACCAGCTTTGACCCAAGAAGGTCAAAGGAATTTTCCCACAATACTGACCCTTTCCTTCATGTTCGCCATTTTGCTGATCGAAATTGCATATGTTCTTTAACTATTGGCATAACAGCCACCATCCTATCTTGCATTTGAGCTATGTGCTCAATTACACTACGGTACGGATTGTACTCCTGTTCCCAGGTTTCTTTTGCTATATCTAGCAGTATGTCTCTGAAGTATTAAAAATAAAGGCACAGTCGCAGTTTAGAAATTGCCCTTCAAATTTGAGCTGGCTAGAGTGAAGTTTCAATGAATGTCAACGGACGGCATGAGTTGCAAACAAATGTTCATATTGTGAGAACTATCAGGACTATGGCTTAGCTGTGGACATTTTTAGTGGCAGCAGGGATAGCTGAACGTTTTGATATAAGATTTGTGTAGGTGGACTTGAAAATGAGGGAGTGGTGTCAGTTTAGAAATCATGTCCTGATTTTTCAGCTTTTGCCAGCTCCCACTCTAGTTTTGAACATTTTGCCATTCATTCCTATGGGACCAATTTCGCCACAAGAACAACGATATTCCGTGAACCATTCGGCGAAACGTGGGAACAATCCACACGTTTCGGTATATTACTGTCTATGTAGTGTAAAAACTGTGGGAGGGGTTAGGGTGGCAAATTTGGCTATAATAAGAATAATAATAATAATATATATGTGAGATAACATTAAGTGGTCTTGCTATGCAAGAACACTTAATAATATATATGTGAGATAACAGTAAGTGGTCTTGCTATGCAAGAACACTTAACTAGAAAAGATACAATTTCTGGGGAAATTGTGTGCAGTGTTCTTGCCTCCACCAGTAGTCTACAACTGGAGTGGGCGGAGTAACTGTTATTATTTATATAGCACATTTAACCCCTTAGCGACCAAGGACGGTTCAGGACCGTCATCGGCATTTTTGCATTGCCGACCGATGACGGTCCTGAACCGTCCTAACGGTGCAATGTACCTACCCGATCGCCGTTGTTTCCCCGGCGGCGATCGGCGGTGCTCCCGTTGTGGGGAGACTGCCTGCAGCCCAGACAGTCTCCCCATGGCAGATTAGGACCCCTGTGACCATGTGATCGCTCAACGGGGCGACCACATGGTCACAATAGGTGTCCATGTGTCTGCCTGCAGGGGGACTGTCTGTGCTGACAGGCAGTCTCCCTGCTAGTGTAAAATCATAAAAAAAATGTAAGTTAATGTTAATAAAAAAAATAATAATTATATATGTGTGTAAATATAGACATATATTATATAATATATGTCTATATATCATATATATGTCATACTAAGTGTATTTTATATTAATATGTACATATATTAATATAAAAACACACTTATAATTAAATTACACACGTTTATATATAATATATATAAAAACTATATATATTGTGTGTGTATATATATATTATAAAATACAAATAATAAGTAAATTCAATTAAATTAAAAAAAATAAAAAATAATAAAAAATTTTAAAAAAATTACATATCTATATGAAATTTTATTCTAACTGTATTTTGATATTAAAATATATATTTATATCAAAATACACTTAGAATGAAATTGTATATCTATCTATGTATATATAAATAAAAATAATACGAAATATACATATGTCCATATACAAAATTACATAAATAATTATATAAATATGCATGTAGACTTCAAATATATAAATATGCATATATGTAGCGGAGAGCCGATCTTGCACAGCTATTCTCCACTAGAGATTCCAGTGAGGCTCAGGAACAAGGTGATGTTAAGTCCATAGGCAAGGTTTCCAGCAGGTAAAGTAATACAGCAGTATCCCCATCGCAATCCCAATAACTGGACGACACACAGTTTCAGGAGTAGACTGACAAGCTTTATTCCACAGTTCCTTATAAAGCCCTCTCCCATGCAAGGGAGGAGGTTCTATCACTTAAGACATTATCCAATCTCTAAGTAGTAACCTCCCACAGATCTCCTCCCCTCCTCTAGCATCATAATCCCCTTATTGTGTACACAGTTTTCCCCGAGTTTTGGATGTACCCTAAATACTTGGGGTACATCCACAAATCCAACATCCCCAGATAGCTCTATTCTGGGGGACCAACATACTTAAAAATTAGCCCATTCGGATGAATGGTTCGTGAGATATGGGGTTCCAAAGATTTGACCGACCGCATGGGTAAAGTATCCGAAAACAGTTCCATGCATTTTGGCCCTGCGGTCGGTCACAAACAAGGGAATGAAAACAGGCGAATTGCCTGTGTTATAGAGCCTGGAGAGGGTTTGAATGAATTCCCTTGTTTATGGGGCTCTTTCTACCGAACGGCGGGTCATTCGGTAGTTTCCATACGAATTTCTGGAAGTATGGAGGTCTCAGCGGTGTTTGCCTAGTCAAGTGTCCGATTTTAGTTCCAGACACTCGACGGCAAAACACCGCTGTTCGGTAGTTTAAGATGGCCGCCGCCACGTGTTTGTTTCCCGAATGGCGGCCACCCAGAGGACAAAGACCACACTGCACTGATTGCCAATTACCTGTTTGCAACATTGTTGCAAACGGTAATTGGAGGCACACTCATTCCTGGGTGGTCTGGTTGTTCGGTAGTTTCATTCCCTTGTTTTATTTGAATGATTCTACCGAACAACTAGAGGAATACAATTCTTTACATACATTTAACTGTCATTATACCCGGATACCATGCTTTCTATACATGTACATACACATTAAACCAGCCATATGACCAAATACACTTATTCTCATACATGTCGTGGGACAGCCCGGTACCAATCCGCTACACTGCTCCCCCTTGCCCACAAGCCGGCATACACAGTCTGATCCAACACGGATCGGCTTGGGGATGTCCGGGGGCTCACGGATCATTTCTCTAAGTCAGTTTGTCTTGACAACCCGTCAGCATTTCCATTCTGCTTACCCGGCCGGTACTGAGTCGTGGGAACACCCACCTAGGTACAACTGTTTTGCGTAGGCACATGATCGCACATCACAAACGCCTATGGGATCAACACATGAGTACAAGCAGCACACAAACTTAAAGCCGCCATCCTCCTCCTGGTCCAGCATCTTCAGCCACGTCAACCACGTCAACCACTGCTGTCCTCCTTGCCCCCTCTCAACCATCCGCCACTCCGTCTCTCGCCTTGTGCAGTTCCCGCTCATCTGCCCACAGTCAGGTGTCTGTCAAGGACATGTTTGAGCGTAAGAAGCCAATGTCAGAAAGTCACCCCCTTGCCCAGCGTCTGACAGCTGGCTTCTCTGAACTATTAGCCCGCCAGATTTTACCATACAAGCTGGTGGAGTCTGAGGCGTTAAAATTTTTTTCGGCTATTGGGATACCGCAGTGGAAGGTACCCAGACGAAATTTCTTTGCACAAAAGGCAATCCCCCAACCTGTACTCGATTGTGCAAAAGTAAGTAATGGCATGTCTGGCACACAGTGTTGGGGCAAGGGTCCATCTGACCACTAATACCTGGTCTGCAAAGCATGGTCAGGGCAGGTATATCACCTACACTTCGCATTGGGTAAACCTGCTGACGGCTGCCAAGCATGGAATGCGTGGCTCTGCAGAGGAGTTGGTGACACCGCCACGACTTGCAGGCAGGCCTGCTGCCACCTCCTCTACTCCTCCTACTCATCCTCTTCCATAACCTCCTTGGCTGAGTCCTCTTCTGCTGCTGCGTCTTGCTCCACATCAACGGCACCCCCCCAGCTCCCCAGGTACTATTCCACATCCCGGATACGTCAGTGTCACGCCATCTTGGGTTTGACTTGCTTGAAAGCAGAGAGTCACACCGGACAAGCACTCCTGTCCGCCCTGAACGCACAGGTGGAAAAGTGGCTGACTCCGCAGCAACTGGATATCGGCAAAGTGGTTTGTGACAACGGAACAAATTTGTTGGCGGCATTGAAGTTGGGCAAGTTGACACATGTGCCGTGCATGGCACATGTGTGTAATCTGATCGTACAACGCTTTGTGCATAAGTACACAGGCTTACAGGACATCCTGAAGCAGGCCAGGAAGGTGTGTGGCCATTTCAGGTGTTCCTACACGGCCATGGCGCACTTTGCAGATATCCAGCGGTGAAACAACATGCCAGTGAGGCGCTTGATTTGCGACAGCCCGACACGTTGGAATTCAACACTGCTAATGTTTGATCACCTGCTCCAACAAAAAGCCGTTAATGAATATTTGTATGACCGGGGTGCTAGGACAGCCTCTGGGGAGCTGGGAATTTTTTTGCCACGTTACTGGACGCTCATGCGCAATGCCTGTAGGCTCATGCGTCCTTTTGAGGAGGTGACAAACCTAGTCAGTCACACCGAAGGCACCATCAGCGACATCATACCATTTGTTTTCTTCCTGGAGCGTGCCCTGCGAAGAGTGCTGGATCAGGCCGTAGATGAGCGTGAAGAGGAAGAGGAAGAGTTGTGGTCACCATCACCACCAGAAACAGCCTTATCAGCATCGCTTGCTGGACCTGTGGCAACGCTGGAAGAGGATTGTGAGGAAGAGGAGTCAGAGGAGGAATGTGGCTTTGAGGAGGAGGAGGAAGACCAACCACAACAGGCATCCCAGGGTGCTCGTTGTCACCTATCTGGTACCCATGGTGTTGTACGTGGCTGGGGGGGGAAGAACATACCTTCATTGAGATCACCGAGGAGGAGGGACGGGAAATGAGTAGCTCGGCATCCAACCTTGTGCAAATGGGGTCTTTCATGCTGTCATGCCTGTTGAGGGACCCTCGTAAAAAAGGGCTGAAGGAGAACGACTTGTACTGGGTGTCCACGCTACTAGACCCCTGGTATAAGCAGAAAGTGGCGGAAATGTTACCGAATTACAACAAGTCAGAATGGATGCAGCATTTGCAAAATAAATTAAAAAGTATGCTTTACACATTGTATAAGGGTGATGTCACAGCACAACAGGAATCTAACAGGGCAAGAGGTGAAAGTCATCCTCCCACGACCACGCCGGCAAGGACAGGACACTTTAAAGACGTGTTGTTGATGGAGGACATGTGGACCTTTTTAAGTCCTACGCATCGCCACAGCCCTTCGGGATCCACCCTCAGAGAACGACTCGACCGACAGGTAGCAGACTACCTCGCCTTAACTGCAGATATTGACACTCTGAGGAGCGATGAACCCCCTTGATCCGATTCCCTGTATGGGCTTCCCCTGCACTGTCTGCTGCAGCTCTGTTGCGGTTAAAGGTTAACAGGGGTGGCTTAGTGTAATTATATATTTCCGATTTAACTATTGACACAGGAATAACCATAGCGAGGACTAGGAGAGTGTAACACTTAAAAAGTGTGAGGTTAGGCATATCTGAAGTTTACATGTTATGTTTGTCTAGGGTTATTGTTGCAGGCAGAACTATATATAGTAGTCTAACTTTCCACTGCTGGGTATAAATCAGCAAATATGTTTAAGACAGTTTTGCCATCACAGTTACAGTAGATTTTAGTAGGTAATTAAACGTGGCATTGGTATGCTTATGGTTAATAGTGAGCATGCCAGACTAATCAAACATATTATAAAATTGTTGCACGTTATATTCGTAGAGGAACACATAATAATAGGTTGCCAGACATGCAGGCTAATTAACATGGGGATGGCCAGTAGCCGGCTGTCTAGGGACACAACCAGTGAGTGTGAGGAGACATAATGATATTATGTAAAGATTATGAATAATTGCTTCAGTATGAGATGGCATATTGGAAGCAAGCAGAAATTAAGAATAGTTGCGTCAAGCAAAACATTTGAGCAATACTTAATGTGAGAGTCCCGTGGAGTGTGTCCTTCTCAGCGTGAAATGTTATAGAGTTTCATCCGCAGGTTAGCATAGAGTCGGTCAAAGAACTCCAGAGTGCGAGCAGGCGGTGCGGTGAGGATTCTGTTTGTTGCCGGTCGCGTCTGCGCCGCCATCTTGCTCGGGCCCCCATAGTCCCGCTCGGCTGCAAGTGTGTCCGCTTTTGTGAGTCGTTTTGTGGGGGTGGTCGGCCCCCGCAAGGACCGGGATAACCCCCGCCGGTCCAGAGGGGGGGGGCAGCAGGGCAGTGGTTGATTGCCGCTTGTGAGGAGGTTCTGTGCCGGGGTATCTGTAGCTTCCCCCAGGCCTCAGGCTCTGCTCCAATGTAGGCCGCATGGTCGATTCAGGTGTTCGCTTTGTTTTTAAATGTTGGACGGGTATTGTTCTGTTCCCCGTTCGGTCCTGGTTCTGTTTATGGACTTCCTGCATAGCTGGCACGGTTTTGGCAGTTGTGAGGGTCGTTTTTATATCTGCCAGTGCAGGAGCTCACAGAAAATACCTCCGTCCATTTTGGCTGCCAGGCCCCGCCACCTCACCTTTCTTAAGATGAATGAGGGATGGATCCCGAATGGACTGACAGTGGGCGATACATTAGACTAAAAGAGGCCTGATGAGATGAGCTGCCTTGGGCTGAAAATGGTCCACACGCTGCTGTATTTTAGCTCTGAATGCCTGTTGACTTGCGTGACTTATCCGCCACCAACTAGGGTTCAAGCCGCAATGTTTTAGGGCACTTTCTGCCTGGGAAACAAACATCAATTTTTATGGCCGCTGCTACAGCAGCGGCTGCAACAATACCTAATTTTTCAGGCATGTGTACATGCCTAATTTTTCGGCCCTCTGGTGCTGCACTGTGGCTTCAAAAACCAAACCCCAAAAAAGGCACATAACAGGGATTAAACGGATAGGAATAGTACTACTTAACACACCACTCCTATCTGGTGGCACATTAGATTGCACGCGCAGTGCCCCAAATTTGAAGTAGGAGGACCGACCAAGCATCTTTTTCCATCTCCTGGTTCCTAAAAATCTATGCCATATACACGTTCCCTGATAGGGCGCCAGCTCGTTATTCTCTTGGGCGCCCGTTCGTTATTCTCTTTTTCACTTCACTAGGGACACTTTACTGCACTATGGGCACTCAGACCCACTCTTTTTCTTGCACAGTGTTATTCCTAGCCAGCATCTGTGATGGGAAATCAGGCAGTCATCT